>NW_027142447.1:883777-1096797 GCF_026170545.1 Melanerpes formicivorus | reverse complement strand
TTTTACATCTGGATAAACAACTGTAAACAAAACCAACCCAAAGCAAAAAGGTCACTGCTCTCAACCCCTGAGAGTGAGAGCTTTTGGACTGGAAATGCTAGTGGCAGGACACAAAGTGGATAGGAAGCTGTGATTGCAAACTGGATGAGTTGTCCCAGGAGAACAGAAACTGTAAGAGCAGTGTGAGCAAGCTCAGATATTGTACTCATTGCTCTGGGCCAGTGCAGTGCTGCAGAAACCATTGAAATATGTGAGATAGGAAAGGAAGGGAGACAAGAGACACATTTCTAGCAGTACAACTGACTGGAAGAGGCAAGCAAAGCAAGCCATGAGCAAAAAGAAAAGAGGAAAGCACAATCAGAGCACTTGGAAAGAGAGGCAGGCAGGTTCCAGATGAATGGCAGAGTCGGAGGGGCCTGCCTGTCAGTGGGAGGCTGAGGGAGGGGGTGAATGTGCAGCATCTCCTGCTTATAGCCCAGCTGGACGATCAGTGTTCACAATTTCATTGACTTTACACTAAAGCACTTCCACCCTTAGAAGTGGAGTCTGTCTGCTGTGTCTGAACCTCTGACTCCAGTTATGTCTGTGTCAATGAGTTCCCACAAGAGCTGCAGCCATTTAGCAATAGGTCTGGTAGAACCCAGAATGAGTCTCTCCAGTATTTTTCACAAGCTTGCATCAATCTCCATTTAGCAAGGCCTAATGTCATCTGCTCCAGGCAAAGCATCCAGCTGAGCAATTTTGGCTCCTGTGGGAACCTAGCTCAGTTTGGTGGGAGAAGCTTAGCTGACTGGTGACACAGGCAGGTCTGGATGGAGCCACTCTTGGTAACTGCCTCTATGCATCAGAAATAATGTGGCCAGCAGGAGCAGTGAAATCATTGTGCCCCTGTGCTCAGCACTGGTTAGGCCACACCTTGAGTACTGTGCCCAGGTCTGGGCCCCTCAGTTTAAGAAGGACATTGAGACAATTGAACGTGTCCAGAGAAGGACAACAAGGCTGGGGAGAGGTCTGGAGCACAGCCCTGTGAGGAGAGGCTGAGGGAGCTGGGGTTGCTTAGCCTGGAGAAGAGGAGGCTCAGGGGAGATCTTATTGCTGTCTACAACTACCTGAAGGGAGGTTGTAGCCAGGTGGGGGGTTGGTTTCTTCTCCCAGGCAACCAGCACCAGAACAAGAGGACACAGCCTCAAGCTGTGTCAGGGGAAGTTTAGGCTGGAGGGGAGGAGAAAGTTCTTCCCAGAAAGAGTAATTGGCCATTGGAATGTGCTGCCCAGGGAGGTGGTGGAGTCACCATCCCTGGAGGTGTTCAAGAGGGAATTGGATGTGGCACTTGGTGCCATGGTTTAGTTAGTCCTGAGGTGTTGGGTGACAGGTTGGACTTGATGACCTCTGAGGTCTTTTCCAACCTTATTGATTCTGTGATTCTATGCAAAGCTGTACATGACAGACAGGAGGTTGGGCTAGAAGCTCCAGGGCAGGGGGTGTTAGAGGCCTCACCCACCATCCCACGCCACAGGGGAGACCAAACCTGTCTCAGAGGTAGCGCTGAGCCTGGAAATGACAAATTAGCATGAGCTGTGAATTTACATACTTTTCAGCCACTTATGGCCTTGTCTGAGCCTAGTAAAAGCCATGGGCCCTGGAAAATTTGGGCTCATTTGTCAGCAAGGCATTCCAGAGAAAACATCACGTGTTGGATTTGCTAAGTGAAATAGGATCTTTGTTCTGCAGGCTTTCTTTGCTCCCCCCTTCTCCTCAACGAGGCAGTTTTGCCCTGGGATTACAAGCCAATGTTCCAATCCCTCACAGACGTTTCCCATTATCAGAGCTGCCTCTTGTCCTCCAAATAATTTTCCACAGGACTCCTGTTAACTTAGGCTGGGAACCAAAGCCAAGAGCTCAGAAGAAAGGACCCTGCTGACAAGACCGAAAAATGCTGCAGGGTATTGCTGGGACCACACAGCCTGAAGCATCCTCAGCAGGGGAGCAGGTGAAAAAGATACTAGTGGCAGCACAAAGCTCACTCTACTACTGTACAAGCTTTTAAGCAGGTTGGTGAAATAACTTTGATGAGGTATAATCACACTGTGTAGAACCGGCTGCAGAGCCTGTTGGTGGACAAGTGTGACAGATGATTAACTCTGTGGTGTGCTGCACAAAGGGCTTTTGTGTTGCAGCCTTAAGACCTACTCAGACTTTGTAAGATCCTCCTGTCTGGGGATCAAATTGCCTCTGCTGTAGAAAATTACCAAAGGGGTTGAAGGAAAGGAGAGAAAACTCAAGTGATGTTTTCTGTTTGGATTTCACTTCCAGCCCCTCTCAAAGCATCATCCTCTGCTGGAGAGAGCCACATGGAATCATAGAATCAATAAGGTTGGAAAAGAACTCAGAGATCATCAAGTCCAACCTGTCACCCAACACCTCAGGACTGACTAAACCATGGCTCCAAGTGCCACATCCATTCCCTTTTTGAACACCTCCAGGGACAGGGACTGCACCACCTCCCTGGGCAGCACATCCCAATGGTCAAGTACTCTTTCTGGGAAGAACTTTCTCCTCACCTCCAGCCTAAACCTCCCCTGGCACAGCTTGAGACTGTGTCCTCTTGTTCTGGTGCTGGTTGCCTGAGAGAAGAGACCAACTCCCTCCTGGCTACAACCTCCCTTCAGGTAGTTGTAGAGAGCAAGAAGGTCTCCCCTGAGCTTCCTCTTCTCCAGGCTAAGCAACCCCAGCTCCCTCAGCCTCCCCTCACAGGGCTGTGCTTCAGACCTCTCCCCAGCCTCATTGCCCTTCTCTGGACATGTTGAAGAGTCTCAATGTCCTTCTTAAACTGAGGAGCCCAGAAGTGGGCACAGTACTCAAGGTGTGGCCTCACCAGTGCTGAGTACAGGGCAGAATGACCTCCCTGCTCCTGCTGGCCACACTGTTCCTGATGCAGGCCAGGATGCCATTGGCCTTCTTGGCCACCTGTGCAAGCTATGACTTTGGCTTCCCAGAACAGCTTGATAAAACCCAAAATATAGCAATAGAAATGCCATGCCCTGACATCTCTTATACCAGGGCAGCCCCTGATCATGGAACAACAGAGCCCAACTCCTTCCTGGGTAGGGTGCTGACAGAGAAGCCCTGGCAAATCTTCCTGCAATATAAGGAGTGCTTATAAATATGCTTTACATCTTTGCTTTAAATTGATTTCAGTTTCTGGAGCTGATTTTGCTGGAAGAGGCCCCAAGTTTCATTCACTTCATTTCTGGATGATTCTTATCTAGTGGCTTCTTAAAAGCATGATATAAGGCACTGCAAGCTTTCCTTCTCAAGACAGATGAGATCATGATGTTTGGAGAAACACTGAGAGAAGACTCCAAGAACCAGAGTGTCAAAAAAGGGTTTTTGTCAAAATGATCTGGGGATGCTGAAAAGGGCTTCTTAGGTTCTTCAGATGGACCCTGCTGGCTTGGTAACCTCCTCTGCACCTGAGCTTGATGGGATGGGAAATCTACAGAGTAGAGCCTGATGCCATTCCAGTAGCTGTTTTCTGTTTGTAGGAAGGAGCTTCCTTGAGTCTGTGCAGTAAGTAGTTGCATATCTGTGTCCAGTTCTGGGCCCTCAATTTAAGAAGGACATTGAGACTCTTGAATGTGTCCAGAGAAGGGCAATGAGGCTGGGGAGGGGTTTGGAGCACAACCCTGTGAGGAGAGGCTGAGGGAGCTGGGGTTGCTTAGCCTGGAGAAGAGGAGGCTCAAGGGAGACCTCATTGCTCTCTACAAGTACCTGAAGGGAGGTTGCAGCCAGGTGGGGGTTGGTTTCTTCTCCCAGGCAACCAGCACCAGAAGACACAGTCTCAAGCTGTGCCAGGGGAGGTTTAGGCTGGAGGTGAGGAGAAAGTTCTTCCCAGAAAGAGAGATTGGCCATTGGAATGTGCTGCCCGGGGAGGTGGTGGAGTCACCATCATTAGAGGTGTTTAGGAAGAGACTGGATGGGGTGCTTGGTGCCATGGTTTAGTTGATTAGATGGTGTTGGGTGATAGGTTGGATGATCTCAGAGGTCTTTTCCAACCTGGTTAATCCTCTCCTCCTCCCCTCCCCTCCCCCTCCCCTCCCCGTCCCCTCCCCTCCCCTCCCCTCCCCTCCCCTCCCCTCCCCTCCCCTCCCCTCCCCTCCCCTCTTCTCCCCTCTCCTCCCCCTCTCCTCTCCTCTCCTCTCCTCTTCTCCTCCCCTCTCCTCCCCTCTCCTCCCCTCTCCTCCCCTCTCTGAACCTCTCTGAACCTCTCTGAACCTCTCTGAACCTCTCTGAACCTCTCCTCTCCTCTCTGAACCTCTCTGAACCTCTCTGAACCTCTCCTCTCCTCTCTGAACCTCTCCCCTCCTCTCCTCTCTGAACCTCTCCTCTCCTCTCTGAACCTCTCCTCTCCTCTCCTCTGTAGTAAAACCTATCAATTTCATTCAGACTAATGGTATACTGCTTCTCCTAACTGAATCCCTCTCCCCTTTGGAGGTCATAGATTGTTCTTTCTTTTCCTGCAAACATAACACTGCAATGGTAAGGTAAAAAAAGTTAAACCTATCTTAGTTGCATTATTTATTCAGAGCAAAGATCAGATGCTTTCTCCAAAGCAATGGTGATTCTTTCTTTGGCTGCCAAGAAGCACTGCCTGTGTAAAATCTGTTCTGTTCCTGGTAAGGAGGTGATAGATCATTTGTCTGTTTACACCTGTTTAAGGAGAGATACAGGACACCCCAAGGAGAGATACCAGCTCTTGCAACTAAGAAAGAAGAAGGGCCACGAGGATGATCAGAGGGCTGGAGCACCTCTCCTGTCAGGACAGACTGAAGGAGTTGGGGCTGTTCAGTCTGAAGAAGAGAAGGCTCCCAGGTGACCTAATTGTGGCCTTCCAGTATCTGAAGGGGGCCTACAAGAAGGCTGGGGAGGGACTGCTCAGGATCTCAGGGAGTGATAGGACTAGGGGGAATGGAATGAAGCTGGAGGTGGGGAGATTCAGGCTGGTGGTGAGGAGGAAGTTCTTCCCCATGAGAGTGGTGAAGCCCTGGAATGGGTTGTCCAGGGAGGTGGTTGAGGCCCCCATCCCTGGGGGTGTTTAAGCCCAGGCTGGATGAGGCTGTGGCCAGGCTGATCTAGTGTGGGGTGTCCCTGCCCATGGCAGGGGGATTGGAACTAGATGATCCTTGTAGTCCCTTCCAACCCTGCCTGATACTATGGTACTAATAGGAAAGAAGCAATAAGGGAAAAAGTGGGGAAATTCAAAGGAAAATACTGGTTTTAGAAGGAAAAGCAACAAACCAAGAGGGAACTGAAGCAGATAAACTGGGAGAATTCAGATCTGGAGGGATGCACCAGGGAGTGAATACAGGATAGGTGCTAAAAGCCATGGAAAGGAAAGAACTGAAATCAAAGGTGTTATCTGTCCTTCAGTGGGAGGGTGAGCACTAATGAAGCAAGAAAGTAGTTAAACAGAACTAGATCAATGCAACCTACCTGCAGGAGACCTTCTGTAAAGAAAGAATTAAAATGTGTTTCTCTCCATTTCAGTATCTTCATCACTGGTTCCTGTACAAGACCTCAGGGTTGGGGTCTTGCTGTCCTTTCAAGTTACATATGCAGGAGAGCCACGCTGCTACCCACTGAGCTCCGTGGTGAGGCATAACCTGCAGGTACCTGCAGCACCTCCCACAGCAGCTCTGAGCTAGGAACCTCCTTCTGCATTTTAGGACACCTCTGAGAACACGTTGCTGAGGAGGGGCAGGGACAGGGGGAGTCACAGGTGCTTCTTGCTGCCGGGCAGAGGCTCAGCTTCCGTAAAGCTGAGAAACATCGGACGAGACAGATAGCAAGACAGCAGAGGGCACACTGCAATCGCTGGCTCAGGAGCAGCCAGGGCTTAGACCACACAATAAGCACATGCAGATGTCTCCTGATACACCATCGTACAGGAAGGTGGTTCTGTCACCCAGAGGGAACAGGAATCGGCCCACAACAAAGGGAAGTGGGAAGCAGGGGTGTCCGAGCTCAGGTGTCAGCACAGAGGCTGGCAGGGGAGACATACAGCGCTCCTGGAGAGCAATGGTTGTGAGGGGGTGACTTGAGTTTTCACTGCAAGGAACCATAGTTTCATAGTTTCATAGTTTCATTCAGGGTTGGAAGGGACCACAAGGATCATCTAGTTCCAACCCCCCTGCCATGGGCAGGGACACCCCCACACTAGATCAGCCTGGCCAGAGCCTCATCCAGCCTGCTCTTAAACACCTCCAGGGAGGGAGCCCCAGCCATCTCCCTGGACAACCCATTCCAGGGCTTCACCACTCTCATGGGGAAGAACCTCCTCCTCACATCTAGCCTGAATCTCCCCACCTCCAGCTTCATTCCGTTCCCCCTAGTCCTATCACTACCTGAGATCCTGAGCAGTCCCTCCCCAGCCTTTCTGTAGCCCCCTTCAGATACTGGAAGGCCACAATGAGGTCACCTGGGAGCCTTCTCTTCTCCAGACTGAACAGCCCCAACTCCTTCAGTCTGTCCTCATAGGAGAGGTGCTCCAGCCCTCTGATCATCCTTGTGGGCCTTCCCTGGACACCTTCCAGCACCTCCACATCCCTCTTGTAATAGGGTCTCCACAACTGGAGGCAGTACTCCAGGTGGGATCTCACCAGGGCTGAGCAGAGGGGGAGAATCACCTCCCTCGACCTGCTGGCCACACTTCTCCTGATGCAGCCCAGGATCTGATTGGCTTTCTGGGCTGCAAGTGCACATTGAGAGCTCATTTGGGATGGAAAAGACCTAAAAGATCATCAAGTTCAACCACTATCTAACCCAACTGAGTCTGGTGCTAACCCATGTTCCTTAAGCAAACAGGTCTAAATGGGCTCCATCACTCATCTGACCTCTGTTATCAATCTACCTCATTTCTATCCATTCCAAGACAAAACATGTACTTCAGACACCTCACAGGCCTACCACGTTGGGATCTACAGAACAGATCACAGAGTGCATTGGGTTGGAAGGGATACTCAAAGGTCAGCTTGTCCAGCTCCCCTGCAGTGAGCAGGGACACCACATCTGAAATCCTCTTTGATGTCCTGATGGTTCAAAGCATTTTAACTTGGGAAGACTCTCATACCAATCATCTTCCAGAACAATAAAGTAAAACCCCACAAACCTAAATGCAACAGCAACAACAAAAGCCCATATTGCAGTATCACATGGACACCCACCAAGAGCAACAGTGGGGCCACAGCCTTTACCACTGGGGAGTAAGTGGTAGCCTCTGTAAATGGACCAGCAGGAGAGGATGCTGCCCATGCAGAGGACTGGTGCTGGAAGGAACAGAGCCCAACCATTCCATGTGACACCATAACCCAGCCCCATCTTCTCAGTCTGATTCCTTCACTCCTACCTTATCCTGGTCCTTCCTGTACCTAGGGCTGCTTTTTTGTCCCACTTCCCTTTTCTTTTCTGTCACTGCTTCCTGCTTGCTTTCTTCATTCAGCCCCCAAGGCACTTGCCATCCTTCAGCTTTGAAGCTCAGTCTCCTTTCTCTTGAACATCCATCTCCCATTCCCAGTCTTCTTCCTCCAAGTCCTTGTCTCACCTTTCACTCTCTTTCCTCAGGCTCTCCACAAACTCTCTACCTCAACTGCTTCTGTCTGTGTCTCCCCACTCCCAATCTGATCTCCCCCAGTAGTCCAGATTCTAATCACTCCTGTCCTACATATTCCTGGTTCTCTTTTGCCCCTCTGTTTCGGCACCAGGAGGCTTGTCTCAGTACAATCCCTTTTCTTCCCATCTGGTCCTCTCTACTCTGTTCTGCATTGCAGGTAAATGCCCTTTCTTCTCCAAGCTCCTTGGGCAACTGGCAACAGCATCAGAAAAGCACAGAAATAAAAGACTTCCTTCCTCTGGTTGGGAATCTAACCAGCAAACTTGTCCACCCTGGGAAGAAACTCATGCTGCTGTCACCACTCAAACCTATGGAGGTCAGAGCTGGTACCCATGTACCCACTCAGTGTGCAGGCTGTGCCAAATGACCTTCAGTTGATGGGATGCCATGGAGAGATGGACATTGTGTTCCTTTTCAGTCACAGCTCCTTTTTACTTTCTCGTGACCTTTCAAATCTGCTCTGTAGTGGAAATGTCTCCTTTTTAGTGTTTGTGTGTGTAAACATGGTAAAGCTAAACCCTCTTGTGACAACCAGCTTTGTATCCTTGGGAGAAGCAATAGAATGGAATGGAATGGAATGGAATGGAATGGAATAGAATAGACTAGACTAGACTAGACTAGACTAGACTAGACTAGACTAGAATAGAATAGAATAGAATAGAATAGAATTAACCAGGTTGATAAAGACCTTTGAGATCATCGAGTCCAACCTATCACCCAACACCACCTAATCAACTAAACCATGGCACCACGTGCCTCAGCCAGTCTCCTCTCAAACACCTCCAGGGGTGGTGACTCCACCACCTCCCTGGGCAGCACATTCCAATGGGCAATCTCTCTTTCTACGAAGAACTTCTTCCTAACATCCAGCTTAAACCTCCGCTGGCACAGCTTGAGACTGTGTCTTCTTGTTCTGGTGCTGGTTGCCTGGGAGAAGAGACCAACCCCCACCTGGCTACAACCTCCCTTCAGGGAGTTGTAGGCAGCAAGAAGGTCTCCCCTGAGCCTCCTCTTCTCCAGGCTAAGCAACCCCAGCTCCCTCAGCCTCTCCTCATAGGGCTGTGCTCCAAATCCCTCCCCAGCTTTGTTGCCCTTCTCTGGACACCTTCCAGTAACTCAACATCTTTCCTAAACTGAGGAGCCCAGAACTGGACACAGGACTCAAGGTGCAGCCTAGACAGTGCTGAGTACAGGGGCAGAATGACCTCCCTGCTCCTGCTGGCCACACTATTCCTGATGCAGGCCAGGATGCCATTTGCCTTCTTGGCCACCTAGGCACACTGCTGGCTCATATTCAGCCCACTATCAACCAGTATTATCTGCTGGGTCATTTCCTGATGGGAGATGGGAAAGGCTGTGGAAGCTGCTGGCTGCAATTTTGCATTCCTAATGATGGTACTTAACATCAACTGACCTTCCTCATAGGTAAGTTTGCATCAGAGCTTCCCATTGTGCCACAGACCTTCAGAGTGCAGACAACACAAGCTAAAGCCATTTGTTTCCCTTCCCACACAGCTGGCAAAGCCAGTCTGAACAAATTAAAGGCAGAGGGAAGTGGGCTGGAGGTGGTAAGGCTGACCACAGCAGGAGTAATTAAAAAACCAGTTGTGGCTAAAGAATTTGGCCAAAGCTGGAACGAGGGAAAGAGAGAGACAGAGAGGACAGGCATTTGGGGGGACCATACTGGACTCTGCCTGATAAAACAACTGCTACTTCTCCACTGCAACAGGCTTGCAGAGTTTTCTGCAGAAGAAAATACTTTCCAACAGACACACCTCTTTTTTTTCTCCCCCCCCCCCCCCTTAGAAATCTGCCTGTTGGTAGAGCCAAGGAGACAACCCCTCTCCTACAGCACATTACAAAACCTTGTCAGCTCCCAGCTGCCAAACATTCACCATTTGTTTGCACTGAAATTTTCCACCCGTGCTCCCCGTCTCAGACATGTATTTCCTTTTAAGTTCCTACAGAAATAGCATCTCTGCTTTCTGAAAAGGGGCTTGGGAAAAGGAGAGTTTTAAAAGTGCAGACTTGCTGGGTTTTGGTTTTTTTTTCCCCCAGCCATTCCAGAAAGGAGTAGAAATTCAGACAGCTGGAGCAAGAGCTGCAGACGAGAGAGAGGAGCTAGCACCGTTGTGGGTTTCTGTGTTCCTCAGCTGACCTTATCAGACTGCTCAGGAAGCTGTGTTTGTGTTTGGATTTATCAGCACAAATACCATTCTGTTTTGGGCTACAGCTAACTGGTAGTTCAAGAGAGGATTGGACATGGCACTTGGTGCCATGGTTGAGTCATGAGGTCTGTGGTGGTAACTGGTAGTTAGCTGTGGCTAACTGGTAGAAAAGAAAACCCTAATAGCCCCTGGCTGAAAACTGCAGATCCTGATTCCTGTGACTTTACAGAGGAGTTCACATGCTCAGATCTTGGCAGCCTGACATATTCCTTAAGACAAAATTTAAGAGCTCTTCCCTGACCCTTTTGTGCCTTTCCTTTTTCACAGAATCACACAGAATCACCAAGGTTGGAAGAGACCTCAAATATCACAGTATCACAGTATCACAGTATCACTTAGGTTGGAAAGGACCTCGAGGATCATCGAGTCCAACCTGACACCGCAGACCCCATGACTAGACCATGGCACCAAGTGCCACGTTCAATCTCCCCTTGAACGCCTCCAGGGTCGATGACTCAACCACCTCCCTGGGCAATATCATCAAGTCCAACCTGTCACCACAGTCCTCATGACTAAACCACGGTACCAAGTGCCACATCCAATCCCCTCTTGAACACCTCCAGGGATGGTGACTCCACCACCTCCCTGGGCAGCACATTCAATGCCTAACAACTCTCTCAGCGAAGAAACTTCTCACCTCAAGCCTAAACCTCCCCTGGCACAGCTTGAGACTGTGTCCTCTTGTTCTGGTGCTGGTTGCCTGGGAGAAGAGACCAACCCCCTCCAGGCCACAACCTCCCTTCGCAGTGCTGTGGCAAAGACTGTGAGATCTGGCAGGGTGCAGAAGTCAGGCAGAGAAAGAGAACTTCTTTCTTTTTTAATGTGGTCTCCTGAAAATCTGTTCAGGCTTTGAGCTGAAGTACAAACCATCAGGAATTTCCATTTCCCATCTGTGACTGGCATAGCACAGCTTGTGGTTCTGGCCACTTGCCATCACTCGCTGACAGTTTTACTGCCCTGTACAAGTCCTGGCCCTGTGTCCTGCCCTGCCACTTTCCAGAGAGCTTTGGTGTAACTGATCTATTGCCAACAGAGAATATGTGGCCAAATGACATACAAAAAACTTTTTGATGGGTGATGTTTGGGTGCATGCATATTTCTGCCCCCCCCCCACCAAAATGAATTGCTGGATTACTGGAATACTGGCTCATAGTATCCTTGCAGCCAGCACAGGGTGGTATGAACTGTATGAGTGGACTGCAAAGTGAGTGAAAACAGGTGAGCTTGAAGCATAAAGGTCAGCATTCCAATGATTAAAAGGAAGACAGTTCTGAGTAGCATTCCTCAGGTGGTCAATAACGAGGCCAGCACCATTGAACTCCCTCATCGACAGGAGGAAAAGCAGGCAGGCATCAAACTTACAGAAGTGGAAGCTATGCTGGTGTCTATGTTTAGTCCATATTTGAGGCTGAACTGTAGAAGTTCCTTCATCACCCAATGACCCCTGCCCAGCAGAGATGGGGACTCAGGAAAAGGAGAGAAAGCCCACAGGTGGAAATGAAAACAGGTTTAAACAGCCAAATTAATACCAACCCAAATACAAGAATAAACCTATATTTTTAGACTAAACCAAACCAGGTTGGAAGAGACCTTCAAGATCATCGTGTCCAACCCACCAACCAATCCAACCCACCTAAATAACTAACCCATGGCACCAAGCACCCCATCAAGTCTCTTCCTAAACACCTCCAGTGATGGTGACTCCACCACTTCCCCAGGCAGCCCATTCCAACGGGCAATCACTCTCTCTGTGTAGAACTTCTTCCTAACATCCAACCTGAACTTCCCCTGGTGCAGCCTGAGACTGTGTCCTCTTGTTCTGGTACTGGCTGCCTGGGAGAAGAGACCATCATCCGCCTGTCTACAGCCTCCCTTCAGATAGTTGTAGAGAGTGACAAGGTCACCCCTGAGTCTCCTCTTCTCCAGGCTGAGCAATCCCAGTTCCCTCAGTCTTTCCTCATAGGGCTTGTGTTCCAAACCCCTCACCAACAAGGTAACTGAAGTTGCCAGCAAAAGTGCAGCAGTTACAATAACCAGGAGGGCAGCCCTCAAGAGAAGGAAAGGGGTGATGAGGACCCAAAGCATGAACTTCTAACAGAGGCTCCCCTCTTCTCAGCTAACTTCCTGCTTTATGCTGAGTGTGATTGCCCCTACTACAAGAGGGATCTGGAGGTGCTGGAAAGTGTCCAGAGAAAGGCCAGGAGGATGAGCAGAGGGCTGGAGCACCTCTCCTATGAGGACAGACTGAAGGAGTTGGGGCTGTTCAGTCTGGAGAAGAGAAAGCTCCCAGGTGACCTCATTGTGGCCTTCCAGTATCTGAAGGGGGCCTACAGGAAGGCTGGGGAAGGACTTCTCAGGATCTCAGGGAGTGATAGGACTAGGGGGAATGGAATGAAGCTGGAGGTGGGGAGATTGAGGCTGGAGGTGAGGAGGAAGTTCTTCCCCATGAGAGTGGTGAAGCCCTGGAATGGGTTGTCCAGGGAGGTGGTTGAGGCCCCATCCCTGGAGGTGTTTAAGCCCAGGCTGAATGAGGCTCTGGCCAGGCTGATGTAGTGTGGGGTGTCCCTGCCCATGGCAGGGGGGTTGGAACTAGATGATCCTTGTGGTCCCTTCCAACCCTGAATGATCCTATGATACTATGATACTATGGTCTGGGATTCAGCTGTAGCCAACTCAGGTCACTCATCCTGGCTGACTCAGAAGTGCTAATGGCTTGCAGCCCATGGATGGCCTGGGATTCTTTCCCAGCAAAACCAGGACAGCTGGAAAGCAGTGCTGAGAGAGGCTGGGGAATCTCTTCCCTTGGAGATTTTAGGACTCATCTGGCCATAATCAACCTTATCTAGCTTTAGAATGACCCCTGCTGGGAGTGTAGAGTTTGATTAGAGACCTCCAGAGGTCTCCTCCCATTCATGTTGTTCTCTGACTCTGAATACATGCAACAGTAGGACCTCACAAATAACAGAACTGAGAGTTGCTTAAACAGACAGAGTTTCATAGCTAAGTTCTGGCCAGGGTGGGAGACTGGCACACAGCTACAGTTGGATAACTCATAACTCAAAGCCACAGGAACTGCACTCAGCTCCTGCAGTCCTGCCTGCTGTGAGAAGAGCTCATCACTGGGTCTCACAACTATTCTTGCTGGAGGGAGCTGAACAGAGTTCAACTTACAGTTTATAACCTGGAGTGGCAAGTGCATATTCCCAGACTCATCTCTCTTGTGTGACACTTGTTCTGGAGGTATGGACCCGCTTGTACACCAACTCAGACCCCTAAAACTAATGCTTGTGTTGCCTGAGCCCTCCCAGCAAAGTAACCCCACACTTCAGGAGCTCAGCCTGTAGATACCTGTCTGCTAAACCCTTTAAAGCCAGTGCAGCAGAACTGAAAGCACAGAATTTTGCTAAAGGAATCTTTTCATCTTACTAAGCACATTCCTCAGTGTCCTAAAATGCTCAAATTACAGGCCTTTGAAAATGGATGGGATGGAATGGAATGGAATGGAATGGAATAGAATAGAATAGAATAGAATAGAATAGAATAGAATAGAATAGAATAGAATAGAATAGAATAGAATTAACCAGGTTGGAAGAGATCTTTGAGATCATTGCACCCAACCTATCATCCAACACCATCTAATCAACTAACCCATGGCACCAAGCACTCCATCAAGTCTCCTTCTGAACACCCCCTATGATGGTGACTCCACCACCTCCTCAGGTAGCCCCAGTCTCAAGCTGCACCAGGGGAAATTTAGGCTGGAGGTGAGGAGAAAGTTCTTCCCAGAAAGAGTAATTGGCCATTGGAATGTGCTGCCCAGGGAGGTGGTGGAGTCATCATCCCTGGAGGTGTTCAATAGGGGACTGAAAATGGCACTTAGTGGTATGGCTTAGTAGTCATGAGGTGTTGGGTGATAGGTTGGACCTGGTGATCTCTGAGGTCTTTTCCAACCTTATTGATTCTATGACCTATGATTGATTCTATGTCCTATGATTGATCCTATGGGGAAAGCTCAGAGCATGACACATGCTGCCATTTGCTTCAAACGAGGGGCAGCTGGAGGAGGTAGTGGGCGGAAGACGAAAGCTTTGCTTTTGCATTTGAATGCTACTGTGTCATTTTGTGAGCATATCCTTTATGGCAGGAATGACCTCTCTGCTTCTGATGGTATTTCAGGGGCCAGCTCAGGAACTGTATTAACAGTACAGCAACTCTGTGCACGTCGCCATCGATAGCTGGCTCCCAGCTCCTTGCGGCCCCCCTCTGTGGCACATTAATCACACAGACAGCCCTTGACATCCCAGGAACTTCTCCTGCATTTCACCCCATTGTCTGTATCTGAAGGATTGCAGGAGTCACTGATAATGAGTTAATATTGCCTCAGCAGGATTTGACACACTGATGGGAGTTTTGTTAGCTAATGACAGAGCTAAGCAAACCCTACCTTCTAACGATAACTCATGGTAAGTAGGCTGTGCTATCTCTTCTCCTGAGTGCATCAGTTGTCTGCTGCTGCCAATAACACAAACCATGATTCATCTCTTGCAGTACAGCCCTGTATCAGGAACAGTGTGGCCAGCAGGAGCAGGGAAGTCATTCTGCCCCATTACACTGCACTGGTTAGGCCACAGCTTGAGTCCTGTGTCTAGTTCTGGGCCCCTCAGTTTAGGAAAGATGTTGAGTTGCTGGAAGGTGACCAGAGAAGGGCAACAAAGCTGGGGAGGGGTCTGGAGCACAGCCCTGTGAGGAGAGGCTGAGGGAGCTGGGGTTGCTTAGTTTGGAGGAGGCTCAGAGGAGACCTTCTTGCTCTCTACCAATACCTGAAGGGAGGATGTAGCCAGGTGGAGGTTGGTCTCTTCTCCCAGGCAACCAGCACCAGAACAAGAGGACACAGTCTCAAGCTGTGCCAAGGGGAGGTTTAGCCTGGAGGTTAGGAAGAAGTTCTTCATAGAAAGAGAGATTGGCCATGGGAATGTGCTGCCCAGGGAGGTGGTGGAGTCACCATCACTGGAGGTGTTTAGGAAGAGACTGGATGAGGTGCTTGGTGCCATGGTTTAGTTAATTAGATGACGTTAGGTGATAGGTTGGACTCGATGATCTCGAAGGTATTATCCAATCTGATTAATTCTATTCTATTCTATTCTATTCTATTCTATCCCATCCCATCCCATCCCATCCCATCCCATCCCATTCCATTCCATTCCATTCCATTCCATTCCATTCCATTCCATTCCATTCCATTCCATTCCATTCCGTTTCTGTTTGAGCAACAATGCCTGATATTTCCTTCTGTCTCTGTTTTTACACCATCTCAAAAAAATCATGTTTTCTTTTCCTATCTTTTTATAAAGTGCTAGAGCAAGATGCCCTTTACTCATCAATATCTTTTTTTCCACGTCCTCTGTGTCCATTTTGCTGGGAATCACTCTTTCTCCTTACCTTTCAGCCTTAGTCTTTTCTCTGCAGACAATGTTTTTCTCGTTCCAAAGCCTGCAATAGCCAAGGGAGCTTGTTATTTTTATGCAGGTCACTCTGCTCTTTTTGCTTCTTTTTTAAAATCCAGCACATCCCACACTCTCCTTTGCTTGCTATTTCCAGTAACTTATTTCTAGACACTGTGTGGACTATTACTGCGGATTCCTTCCTCAAACTGTTCCTCCTTTTTTTTTGTGTGGGGTCAGAGTGGCTGGAGAGCAGCCAGGCAGAAAGGGACTTGCGGGTACTAGGGGATAGTAGGCTGTACATGAGCCAGCAGTGTGCCCAGGGGGCCAAGAAGGCCAATGGCATCCTGGCCTGCATCAGGAACAGTGTGGCCAGCAGGAGCAGGGAGGTCATTCTGCCCCTGCACTCTGCACTGGGTAGGCCACACCTTGAGTCCTGTGTCCAGTTCTGGGCCCCTCAGTTTAGGAAAGATGTTGAGTTGCTGGAAGGTGTCCAGAGAAGGGCAACAAAGCTGGGGAGGGGTTTGGAGCACAGCCCTGTGAGGAGAGGCTGAGGGAGCTGGGGTTGCTTAGCCTGGAGAAGAGGAGGCTCAGGGGAGACCTTATTGCTGTCTACAAGTGCCTGAAGGGAGGTTGTAGCCAGGTGGGGGTTGGTCTATTTGCTGACGACACCAAGCTGGGGGCAAGAGTTGATCTGCTGGAGGGTAGAGAGGCTCTGCAGAGAGACCTCGACAGGCTGGACAGATGGGCAGAATCCAAGGGCATGAGATTTAACACATCCAAATGCCGGGTTCTGCACATTGGCCACAACAACCCCATGCAGTGCTACAGGCTGGGGTCAGAGTGGCTGAGAGCAGCCAGGCAGAGAGGGACCTGGGGGTGCTGGTTGATGGTAGGCTTAACATGAGCCTGCAGTGTGCCCAGGCAGCCAAGAGGGCCAATGGCATCCTGGCCTGCATCAAGAACAGTGTGGCCAGCAGGAGCAGGGAGGTCATTCTGCCCCTGTACACTGCACTGGTTAGGCCACACCTCGAGTACTGTGTCCAGTTCTGGGCCCCTCAGTTTAGGAAGGAGGTTGACTTGCTGGAACAAGTCCAGAGAAGAGCAACAAAGTTGGTGAGGGGTTTGGAACACAAGCCCTATGAGGAGAGGCTGAGGGAGCTGGGGCTGCTTAGCCTGGAGAAGAGGAGACTCAGGGGTGACCTTATTGCTCTCTACAACTACCTGAAAGGAGGTTGTAGACAGGCTGATGATGGTCTCTTCTCCCAGGCACCCAGTACCAGAACAAGAGGACACAGTCTCAGGCTGCGCCAGGGGAGGTTCAGGTTAGATATTAGGAAGAAGTTCTATACAGAAAGAGTGATTGTGCTATGGAATGGGCTGCCCGGGGAGGTGGTGGAGTCGCCGTCATTGAAGGTGTTCAGAAGGAGACTTGATGGGGTGCTTGGTGCCATGGGTTAGCTGTTTGGGTGGGTTGGATTGGTTGATGGGTTGGACACGATGATCTTGAAGGTCTCTTCCAACCTGGTTTGGTTTATTCTAATAAAGGTCTCTTCTCCCAGGCAACTAGAACAAGAGGACACAGTCTCAAGCTGTGCCAGGGGAGGGTTAGGCTGGATGTTAGGAAGAAGTTCATCAGAGGAAGAGAGACTGGTCATTGGAATGTGCTGCCCAGGGAGGTGGTGGAGTCACCATCACTGGAGGTATTTAGGAAGAGACCTGGATGAGGCGCTTGGTGCCATGGTTTAGTTGATTAGATGGAGTTGGGTGATAGGTTGGACTGGATGATCTCAAAGGTCTCTTCCAACCTGGTTAATTCTGTATTCTGAACTTCAAGAAGGAAGCTATGCTAGAAGAACTTGTTTTCCCCTGGTTTTATTCTCCAGTTCTGTTGGAATTTGCCTCATTTTAGAATTACCTACTAATGACTTGGTGGTGTAGGAGCATGAGGCTGTGGAGAACAATTCCTAGGAGACTGTGAATAGCTTGCAATGTTTGGTGTGATCCAGTGTGTGCCAGAAAAACCTCTTTGACCCCCAGACTATGGCAGACAAGTGATTTTCTAGGAATACAGTTTTGCAGCACTGGTTTCAGCTCCTCCATATGCTCCTTCTTGTTGCTCTAACTGTCTGATGTGGCATCTTCCTCCCTTTTGCTGATGTAGCCTAACTGCTTTGGAGGCCTTGTTCAAGGTTGCCCTCTTAGTCTTCCTCATTTATACCCTGCCCCTGTTCCCAAGCTGTGCATTTCTGCTGCTCATGGTATAAACCTTGATAGGTATGTCGATATTCCTGGTGCAGCAGCTGACTTCTAGAGGGAAGTGGCTGTTCATTAGCTGCTTGCTTCACTTTGAATCAGACCTGACACCTCCTCTTTCTGCTGCATGGACAAAATGATTCAGTTCCTCGCTGTGGATTTGCAATTTGCTGTGACTCAGTTTGAGGCTGCAGTCTCTGCTGCTGGTAGCTAATGCTGTTAGAGGTTGGGTGGGTTTTTGTGTGTGTGCTTTCTTTGGATCTCTCATGCATAGGCATCTCAACAAAAGTGATTCATACTTTCAGCAGTTCAGTGTTATTGTATGAATCTGGGGTGTACCTCCAGGAGAGGCAGTGTTTTAAGCTGAGTCCAAGGGCATGAGATTGAACACATCCAAGTGCCAGGTTCTGCACATTGGCCACAGCAACCCCATACAGTGCTACAGGCTGGGGTCAGAGTGGCTGGAGAGCAGCCAGGCAGAGAGGGACATGGGGGGACTGGTTGATAGTAGGCTGAACATGAGCCTGCAGTGTGCCCAGGGGGCCAAGAAGGCCAATGGCATCCTGGCCTGCATCAGGAACAGTCTGGCCAGCAGGAGCAGGGAGGTCATCGTGCCTCTGTACACTGCACTGGTTAGGCCACACCTTGAGTAGTGTGTCCAGTTCTGGGCCCCTCAATTTAAGAAGAACATTGAGACTCTTGAACGTGTCCAGAGAAGGGCAATGAGGCTGGGGAGGGGTTTGGGGCACAGCCCTGTGAGGAGAGGCTGAGGGAGCTGGGGTTGCTTAGCCTGGAGGAGGCTCAGGGGAGACCTTATTGCTGCCTACAACTCCCTGAAGGGAGGTTGTAGCCAGGTGGGGGTTGGTCTCTTCTCCCAGGCAACCAGAACAAGAGGACACAGTCTCAAGCTGCACCAGGGGAGGTTTAGGTTGGATGTTAGGAAGAAATTCTACACAGAGCGAGTGATTGCCCATTGGAATGTGCTGCCCAGGGAGGTGGTGGAGTCACCATCACTGGGAGTGTTTAAGAAGAGACTGTATGGGGTGCTTGGTGCCATGGTTTAGTTGATTAGATGGTGTTGGGTGATAGGTTGGACTTGATGATCTGGAAGCTCTTTTGCAAGCTGGTCTATTCTATTCTATTCTATTCTATTCTATTCTATTCTATTCTATTCTATTCTATTCTATTCTATTCTATGCTCTGCTCTGCTCTGCTCTGCTCTGCTCTGCTGTTCTGTTCTATTCTAAGAGGCAGCCACTTGAAATGCTGTTTTCTTAAAGTTACTAACTTTCTGTTTTCTTGGCCCAGCCTGAACCGCTCATGCCAAAATGGAGTACATGGACTGTACTTACAATCATAGAATCATTTTGCTTGGAAAAGATTATTGCGTTCAACCATTATCTAACTCGACCAAGGCTGGTGCTAAGCCATGTCCCTCAGCACCACATCTCTTAATCTCTGAAGCACCTCCAGGGATGGAGATTCCATCACCTCCCTGTGAAGCCTCTTCCAGTGTTTAAGACCCCTTTCAGTGAAGAAGTTTCTTCTAATATCCAGTCTAAACCTCTCCCATTGTGCAGCTTGAGGCTGTTTCTTCTCACTCTATCACTTGTTAGTGGGAAGACTTGCTGTAGAGTGCAGATAGGTGATCTCATCTTGGGTGTGTAAAGAGCAATAGCTTCTCTTATGCTTTCTTTGTGTCTCAATAGTCTGGGCAGAAACAGACTCCAATGAGGTTTCTCTCTTTCCCTATAATTATTGTGCAAAATCGTTTCAGTCCTTGGCTTGGCTCCTCAGCCATTTCTGAGTTGTGCTGGTGGCCAGTGGTCTCTTGCAAGTAGGTGTTCTGCTGGCAAGGAAGTCTCAAGGTAGCCTGGAAAGTCACCCTCAATAGTTCCTGCCAAATCAATTTCCCTGCAGCAGAGGAGAAATCATCCATCATCCCTGTGTGCAGCACAGCTCTGTTGTTTGACAAGTGCCCCTGTCCCACTCCTGCAGCCACAATGAAACCACAGCAGGCAGCAGCACTGCCAAAAGTGATGAGGCCAGCCTGAGGTTCATCTGGGGAGCTGACACCCCAGAGCAGGGTCAGGGCTCTCCAAACTTGTTAGAGTTAGAGAGTGGTTGGACTCTATGACCATTAAAGGTCTTTTCCAACCAAAACAGTTAGAATAGAATAGAATAGACCAGGTTGGAAGAGACCATCAAGATCATCATGTCCAACCTATCATCCAACACCACCTAATCAACTAACCCATGCAACCAAGCACCCCATCACGTCTCCTCCTGAACACCTCCAGTGATGGTGACTCCACCACCTCCCCAGGCAGCACATTCCAGTTGCCAATCACTCTCTCTGTGTAAAACTTCCTCCTGACCTCCAGCCTGAACCTCCCCTGGCGCAGCCTGAGACTGTGTCCTCTTGTTCTGGTGCTGGTTGCCTGGGAGAAGAGACCAACCTCTGCCTGTCTACAACCTCCCTTCAGGTAGTTGAAGAGAGCAATAAGGTCACCCCTGAGTCTCCTCCTCTCCAGGCTAAGCAACCCCAGCTCCCTCAGTCTCTCCTCACAGGGCTGTGTTCCAAGCCCCTCACCAACTTCGTTGCCCTTCTCTGGACACGCTCCAGCAACTCAACATCTTTCCTAAACTGAGGGGCCCAGAACTGGACACAGGACTCAAGATGTGACCTAACCAGTGCTGAGTCCAGGGGCAGAATGACCTCCCTGCTCCTGCTGGCCACACTGTTCCTGATGCAGGCCAGGATGCCATTGGCCTTCTTGGCTGCCTGGGCACACTGCAGGCTCATGTTCAGCCTACCATCGACCAGTACCCCCAGGTCCCTCTCTGCCTGGCTGCTCTCAGCCACTCTGACCCCAGCCTGTAGCTCTGCATGGGGTTGCTGTGGGCAATGTGCAGAACCTGGCACTTGGATGTGTTCAATCTCCTGCCCTTGGACTCTGCCCATCTGTCCAGCCTGTCCAGGTCTCTCTGCAGAGCCTCTCTACCCTCCATCAGATCAACTCCTGCCCCCAGCTTGGTGTCATCTGCACATTTACTGCTGATGGACTCAATGCCCTCATCCAGATCATCAATAAAGATGTTAAAGAGGATGGGGCCCAGCACTGATCCCTGGGGGACACCACTGGTGCCTGGTCGCCAGCTGGATGTGGCACCATTCACCACCACTCTCTGGGCTCAGCCTCCAGCCAGTTCCTAACCCAGCTCAGAGTGCTGCTGTCCAAGCCAGGGGCTGACAGCTTGGCCAGGAGTTTGCTGTGGGGGACAGTGTCAAAGGCTTTGCTGTTCTATGATTCTACGACTTCTATGATTCTACGACTAAGCAACCTGGTCCAGTAGGAGGTGTCCTTGCCCATGGCAGTGGGTTGGAGCTAGATGATCTTTAAGGTTCTTTCCACCCCAAACTATTCTATGACTCAATGATTGGTAGGGTACCAGCCTGGCATGAGCACAGCTGGAGCACAGCTGAGGCTGGGGCCAAGCATGAGAGAGTGATGACTTACAAGCAGTTCATGAGGACCCCTCATGAAAGCATCTCAGCAGAGCTGTGCAGGTCCACCTCCACAAAAGCTTCTTCCAGCTCTAGAAGGGGGAGAGTGTGCTCAGGGCCCTGACAGATTCTCATGAGTTGTGTGTCTGCCACTCCAGCCCATGCCTTGTTATTTCCAGGAAAACATTTGACTTTCTCTGTTGTGAGGGGGGCTTGAAGACTTTTCATCAGTGTTCTGGGACTGAAGGTGTTTGTTCCCAGAACTGTTTTTGCTGCTGTTTCTGTAGCACAGAACTGGAGATGCTGACATGTTGATGTGTACCTGCCTCAAACACTGCACTGCCCTGCTGTGCCAAATGTGTATCTCTGCAGCCCACCAGTCTCACAGGGGTGTTTAGCCTGGAGAAGAGGAGGCTCAGGGGAGACCTTATTGCTCTCTACAACTCCCAGAAGGGAGGTTGTAGCCAGGTGGGGGTTGGTCTCTTCTCCCAGGCAACCAGCACCAGAACAAGAGGACACAGTCTCAAACTGTGCCAGGGGAAGTTTAGGCTGGAGGTGAGGAGAAAGTTCTTCACCGAGAGAGTTGTTGGCCATTGGAATGTGCTGCCCAGGGAGGTGGTGGAGTCACCATCCCTGGAAGTGTTCAAGAGGGGACTGGATGTGGCACTTGGTGCCATGGTTTAGTAGTCCTGAGGTGTTTGGTGACAGGTTGGACTTGATGATCTTTGGGGTCTCTTCCAACCTTGGTGACTCTGTGATTCTGAGAACATTTAAGCAGGGGTTGCCAGCACCCCAAGCCATCCTGCTCCTCATTTCTCCCCATCACTGCACAGCAGGGCAGCCACTCAGACCAGCACAGTCATTTCCCAGGGGTAATTTCCAGCCTAGGAAGTGAGCTGTTTCACCAAACAGCCTTTCATGCCAGGCCCATGTTGGAGGATAAGAAGTGGCCAGAAGCTCCCAGGGGAACAGAAGTGGAAGAACTTCTTTTGTCAGCACTGCAGCATCAGGGCAGCTAAATGGGCCTGGGATAAATCAGCAACAAGGGGATGCTACTCAGTTTCTTTGAGCAGCCTGGTGACTGTCACAGCTCTTCTGCCTGGTGGGGAGAGCTTCAGTTATTTTCTTCTTTCTGAGCAACACTATCAGGGGACCAGCAAATGAGGCAGTTCAGAGGTAATTATGCTTTAAAGCACAATCAGGAGGAAAACAAAAGTGCCCTCTGGCTCTGCAGACATGAAGCCCAGCATTAGCAACATTGAACAAGGGCTCTGAGCCAGAACACAACTGACACATAACAGCACAAATGAGATCTGCTTCCCTTTTGTTAGCTGGGGGAAACTCTGCTGGTTTGATACCACCTTGGTAGGGGTGATGTAAAGTGGGGCCAGAGCAGAGCCCTAGGATTATGGTGCTTGCTTCATACAGGAAAGGCAGCTGAAGAAGACCAGAGGAAAGTCATTGTATTGCTTGGCACCTGCCCAAAGCAATTTCATTTTCTGCTCAGGATTAAGATGCATTAATAGCCTGAGGGCAGCACTTTCCTTGCCAAATGAATGCCTTCCTCCCCACCCTACATCCCCCAGCTTGTTTTAAATATGAGGGCTTGCAGGTCAGGAGTGAGCAAGCCAGTGAGTATTGCTTGAATGATCAAATGGAAGTGCAGGCAGATCTCTTTCCTTCGAGCAAACACTGAGTTAATTAAAATGTGCACTCTGGACTTGGCAAATTTCACATTATTCAGGGGAATGGTATGGGTCTGTCTACTGCAAAGGCAACCTAAAAATAGCCAGAGGTACAGCACCAGAACAGCAGCTGCTAAGGCTGAGCCACACTAAAAGTTCTTTTGGCAGAGCTTTATCTCTAAGAGTGTCGTTTACCCTCAGCCTGCTCTCTACTCCTGATCAATATAGCAAAGCTGGCAGAAGTCTTCATGTGAATGTGATTGTGCTGGCCAGAAAGTACTTCTGGCCAGAGAGCTGTGCTCTCACAGTATCACACTATCACAGGATAACTTAGGTTGGAAAGGACCTCGAGGATCATCGAGTCCAACCTATCAACACAGACCTCATGGCTAGACCATGGCACCAAGTGCCACATCCAATCCCCTCTTGAACACCTCCAGGGATGGTGACTCCACCACCTCCCTGGGCAGCACATTCCAATGGCAAATGACTCGCTCGGTGAAGAACTTTCTCCTCACCTCCAGCCTAAACTTCCCCTGGCACAGCTTGAGACTGTGTCCTCTTCTTCTGGTGCTGGTTGCCTGGGAGAAGAGACCAACCCCTTCACAGCCACAACCTCCCTTCAGGTAGTTGTAGACAGCAATGAGGTCTCCCCTGATCCTCCTCTTCTCCAGGCTAAGCAACCCCAGCTCCCTCAGCCTCTCCTCACAGGGCTGTGCTCAAGGCCTCTCCCCAGCCTTGTTGCCCTTCTCTGGACACGTTCAAGTGTCTCGATGTCCTTCTTAAACTGAGGGGCCCAGAACTGGACACAGTTCTCTCTTTAGGGAAACAGCACAACCTGTATGGGCCAAAGCACTCCTGCTGACAAAAGTGAGTATAGAAATAGATTGGGTCAGAGCAGTCCCAGGCACAAATCCCCCACATCCAATCCTGCCTCCAGTTCTGGTGTCCCCAGCAGGAGGACACAGAGCTGCTGGAGTGAGTCCAGAGGAGGACTACAAAGGTGATGGAAGGGCTGGAGCACTTCTGCTGTGAGGATAGGCTGAGGGAGCTGAGGGTGGGTAAAGACAGCACATACAGGAAACAAAACCTCCACAGTCTGCTTGGCCTGGAGAAGAGGAGGCTCAGGGGTGACCTTATTGCTCTCTACAACTCCTTGAAGGGAGGTTGTAGACAGGCAGAGGTTGGTTTCTTCTCCCAGGCAGCAAGCACCAGAACAAGAGGACGCAGTCTCAGGCTGCGCCAGGGGAGGTTTAGGCTGGAGGTCAGGAGGAAGTTTTACACAGAGAGAGTGATTGCCCATTGGAATGTGCTGCCCAGAGAGGTGGTGGAGTCACCATCACTGGAGGTGTTCAGCAGGAGACTTGATAGGGTGCTTGGTGCCATGGGTTAGTTGGTTGGGTGGTGTTGGATGATAGGTTGGACACGATGATCTTGAAGGTCTCTTCCAATCTGATTTTCTCTATCCTATCTCACTCACCCTAATCATGGGTGTTATTACTAAACTCATTTGGTCTGGGCTTTCCCTGCAAGCAGCAAAACTCTTCTGCTTGCTTTTGACGTGCATCTGGGAGGTGGTGGAGTCACTGTGCCTGGAGGTGTTCAAGAGGGGATTGGATGTGGCACTTGGTGCCGTGGTTTAGTAGACATGAGATGTTGGGTGATAGGTTGGACTTGATGATCTCTGAGGTCTTTTCCAACCTTACTGATTCTATGATTCTATGATCTATGTCCAAGTCAACATCTCAGAACAACTGTTAAAGGCATTTCTGTGGTGCTGTGTGACAGGCTGGTTGCTCTGAGAGACAGAGCTGGTAACAAAGCATTCAAGTGCCAAGTGCTCTGCCCTGCACTTCGGTCCAAGCAACCCCATGCCACACTACAGGCTTGAGTTAGAGTGGCTGGAAAGTTGCCCAGCAAACAAAGACCTGGGGGTGTTGATGAAGAGCTGGCTGAACATGAGCTCAAGGGTGCTCAGGTGGCCAAGAAAGGCAACAGCATCCTGGGCTGTATCTGGAGTAGTGTGGCCAGCAGGAGCAGGGAAATGGTGTCCCTGTACTCAGCACTGGTTCAGTTTTGGGACCCTCACTTCAAGAAGGGCATCGAGGTGCTGGAGCAGGGCCAGAGGAGGGCAGCAAAGCTGGTGAAGGGTCTGGAGCTGAGAACAGCTGAAGGAGTTGGGGTGGTTTAATGTGGAGAAAAGAAGGCTGAGGGGAGATATTCTTCCTCTCTACAGTTCTCTGTAAGGAAGTTGTAGCAGGGTATGTGTTGGTCTCTTCTCCCTAGTAACAAGTGACAGCAATAGAGAAAACGACCTCGAGCTGCACCAGGGGTGGTTTAGGTTGGATATTAGAAGAAGCTTCTTCACTGAAAGAGTTCTCTAACACTGTAGCAGGCCACCCAGGGAGCTGGTTGAATCCCCGTCCCTGGAGGTGTTTCAAAGACACAGCGATGTGCTGCTGAAGCACGTGGTTTAGTAGCAGCCTTGGTGGATTCAGATAATGGTTGGACTTGATGATCTTAAAAGTCTTTAGAACTGACAGAGTTCTGTGATACTTTGAAATGGTGATAACCTTGGCTGCATACTTGGGAGCTGTAATAGCTGAGCCGAGCAGTGGGAGTGGCAGGGGGATGGAACTAGATGATCCTTGTGGTCCCTTCCAACCCTGACTGATACTATGATACTATGATACTATGGTACTATGATACTATGAATGAAACTGCCATCCTGACTGGACAATGGCATGCTCAGGAACAGGCAAACTTTGGCTTGAGCACGGAAACAGGGAGTGCAGAGGGGGAGCTTACTGTATTTATGAGGTGCTTGAATGTCAAGGCCAAATATCAAAGCCTAATTTAAGGACAAATACTTTGCCGGGGCGTCAGGGTGTGCTGATCCTCCCTTGGTGCCCTTGGGCTGCACATGTGGACAGGTTTCAGACTTACTTCTCCCCTGTTCTGCCACCAGAGGGCACAGATCGTTTCCCTGCAAGGAGAAGCATCAGCCAGCAAAGGCAGAGGGACTGCCTGCTGGAGAAGTTTGATGTCCTTTTCCTCCCACCTCTCCTTTCACCTACTTTTCAACCCTTTGGCTGGACCTAAAGCCCTTTCTCAAAAGAAGAAGGTAGGTGAGAACTTTTGTTTTCACCTTGAAGTCACAGCCTTCTGCCTTATGCCCCAGGACAAACACCCCGCTCTCAGGCAGAGCCTGGGGCACGGGTCAGCAAGGCTTGCTGAAGCTCTTGACTTTCTGGGAAGCAAGGTAGGTGCTGAACCAGATGCTCAGGTCTTCACAGCTATTTCAGGAGCACAGCCATGCAGAGCAGCAAGTAACAGGACAGTGACTTTCTTCTGTAGAGAGCATGTAGTAAACAGCACATTTCACAGTGTCACAATATCACTAAGGTTGGAAGAGACCTCAAAGATCATTGAGTCCAACCTGTCACCACAGACCTCATGACTAGACCATGGCACCAAGTGCCACATCCAACCCCTCTTGAACACCTCCAGGGACAGCGACTCCACCACCTCCCTGGCAGCCCATTCCGATGGCTAACAACTCTCTCAGTGAAGAATTTTCTCTTCACCTCAAGCCTAAACTTCCCCTGGTGCAGCTTGAGACTGTGTCCTCTTGTTCTGGTGCTGATTGCCTGGGAGAAGAGACCAACCCCTTCCTGGCTACAACCTCCCTTCAGGGAGTTGTAGACAGCAATAAGGTCTCCCCTGAGCCTCCTCTTCTCCAGGCTAAGCAACCCCAGCTCCCTCAGCCTCTCTTCACAGGGCTGTGCTCCAGACCCCTCCCCAGCTTTGTTGCCCTTCTCTGGACACCTTCCAGCAAGTCAACCTCCTTCCTAAACTGAGGAGCCCAGAACTGGACACAGAACTCAAGGTGTGGCCTAACCAGTGCTGAGTACAGGGCACAATGACCTCCCTGCTCCTGCTGGCCACACTATTCCTAATGCAGGCCAGGATGCCATTGGCCTTCTTGGCTGTCTGGGCACACTGCTGGCTCATGTTCAGCTGGCTGTCAATCAGCACCCCCAGGTCCCTCTCTGTTTGGGAGCTCTCCAGCCACTCTGACCCCAGCCTGTAGCTCTGCATGGGGTTGTTGTGGCCAAAGTGCAGCACCCAGCACTTGGACCCATTGGAATGCCGAAGCATTTCATACTACCTCTTCTTCAGCAGGCACTGACAGCACAGTGTGACAAACAGCATATCCTTTGCTTTGAGGTGACAGCAGGAATCTAACCAGAGCAGCTATGGATTTGAGCCATTTTCATTTTATTCCTCCTTTTTTGTGTGCTTGGTTGGTTGGGTTTGTTTGTGGGTTGCTTTTGGGTTGGGTTTTGGCCATGTTGTTGTTGTTGTTGTTTTGTTGGGGATTTTTTTAAAGCCATAAATAAAACATAGACTAAAATCTAGGATGTTAATGATGCCTTTGGGAAGTCAGAGTAAGGTGAGTCCAGGAACAGCCACAGTAAAATGAAGAAGAAACACGACCTGCATGGTAATTTGCCCTAGCCTGAGGCTCAGCCCTGCTCAGTTTGCAGTGAGGCTTCCCAACAGCCACTGGGAAGCAAGAAATATTAGCTTGCAGTGAAGCTGAGCATCTTTCCTCTAACAAATGTATCTCCAAACCAGCAGGGGCTGTTTCTGCTGCATGAGGGCTGGGGACAATTTTCCCAGTGGTATTTCTCACTGATGAGTGCTCACCCAAGAACTTATGGAAATGTATTTCAGGTTGTGAATCGCTGCTAGCTTGTTTGTTGTGCCTGATAAGAGACATGTAGCTGGTCCCCACAGCAGTGGCATCATCATTTCTTTTGGGCTTGATGATTAGAATAATAACACTTCTTTTTTTCCTTCTTCTTTTTTTTTTCAGTGTGTGGTGGTGGAAGTTTTTCCCCCACAGCATTAACTTTGCCAGACCAACTCAATTAGAAGTAAATGAATAGAATAGAATGGAATAGAATGGAATAGAATAGAATAGAATAGAATAGAATAGAATAGAATAGAATAGAATAGAACAGAACAGAATAGAGTAGAACAGAATAGAAATTAATAGAATAGAATAGAATAGAATAGAATAGAATAGAATAGAATAGAATAGAGTAGAATAGAATAGAATAGAATAGAATAGAGTAGAATAGAATAGAATAGAATAGAATAGAATAGAATAGAATAGAATAGAATAGAATAGAATAGAACAGAACAGAATTAACCAGGTTGGAAGAAACCTTTAAGATCATCGAGTCCAACCTATCACCCAACACCATCTAATCAACTAAACCATGGCACCAAGTGCCTCAGCCAGTCTCTTCTTAAACACCTCCAGTGATGGTGACTCCACCACCTCCCTGGGCAGCACATTCCAATGGCCAATTACTCTTTCTGAGAACAAATTTCTCCTCACCTCCAGCCTAAACCTCCCCTGGCACAGCTTGAGACTGTGTCCTCTTGTTCTGGTGGTGGTTGCCTGGGAGAAGAGACCAACCCCCACGAGACCAACCCCCACCTGGCAACACCCTCACTGTATTTACATGCAAGAACTACACTCCATACTGGAATGCAATGAATATGTACAAAATATACAGGATCTACAATGTTACACAAACAGTTACAATTAGCAAACAACACAGAAGCCCTGGAATGGGTTGTCCAGGGAGGTGGTTGAGGCCCTGTCCCTGGAGGTGTTTAAGAGCAGGCTGGATGAGGCTGTGGCCAGGCTGATCTAGTGTGGGGTGTCCCTGCCCATGGCAGGGGGGTTGGAACTAGATGATCCTTGTAGTCCCTTCCAGCCCTGACTGATACTATGATACTACTACTATGATACTACGAAAAATCCCCCTGGTCAGAGACCAGGGAAGCTGCTCTGCTGCCTTGAATGTGTCCAGAGAAGGGCAACCAGGCTGGGGAGGGGTCTGGAGCACAGCCCTGTGAGGAGAGGCTGAGGGAGCTGGGGTTGCTTAGCCTGGAGAAGAGGAGGCTCAGGGGTGACCTCATTGCCCTCCGCAACTACCTGAAGGGAGGTTGTAGCCAGTAGGGGGTTGGTCTCTTCTCCCAGGCAACCAGCACCAGAACAAGAGGACAGAGTCTCAAGCTGCACCAGGGGAAGTTTACGCTGGAGGTGAGGAGAAAGTTCTTCCCAGCAAGAGAGATTGGCCATTGGAATGTGCTGCCCAGGGAGGTGGTGGAGTTGCTGTCCCTGGAGGTGTTCAAGGGGGGATTGGATGTGGCACTTGATGCTATGGTTTAGTTAGTCATGAGGTGCTGGGTGATAGGTCTCTGAGGTCTTTTCCAATCTTATTGATTCTATGAATTAAACAATATCAACCAAAGCCACCTGATAAACACCTTAATCTCCCCCAAGTGAAGCAAAACAGCAGAGATCAGGAAAGAAGCAGAATGAATTGTTTAGGTACAGCCCCTCCTTTTCTAGTTATTTACCCAGTGAATTTGTTGAGAAGAATCTTTTGTTTTCCTTTCTACACCCAAGAGTGATTTATTTATATGTTTCTACTTTTCTCCTCAAAATCTGTAACTAAATTTGAAAGGCATAGCCTGAAACCACCACACAGTGCAACGTTTTGGTTTAGTCTGATGAAAGACTGGGACTGGGGTCAGAGTGGCTGGAGAGCAGCCAGGCAGAGAGGGACCTGGGGGTGCTGATTGACAGTAGGCTGAACATGAGCCTGCAGTGTGCCCAGGCGGCCAGGAGGGCCAATGGCATCCTGGCCTGCATCAGGAACAGTGTGGCCAGCAGGAGCAGGGAGGTCATTCTGCCCCTGTACACTGCACTGGCTAGGCCACACCTTGAGTATTGTGTCCAGTTCTGGGCTCCTCAGGTTAGGAAGGAGGTTGACTTGCTGGAATGAGTCCAGAGAAGGGCAATGAAGTTGGTGAGGGGTTTGGAACACAGCCCTGTGAGGAGAGACTGAGGGAGCTGGGGTTGCTTAGCCTGAAGAGGAGACTCAGGGGTGACCTTATTGCTTTCTACAACTACCTGAATGGAGGTTGTAGACAGGCAGAGGTTGGTCTCTTCTCCCAGGCAGCCACTACCAGAACAAGAGGACACAGTCTCAGGCTTCACCAGGGGAGGTTTAGGCTGGATGTTAGGAAGAAATTCTATACAGAGAGAGTGATTGGCCATTGGAATGGGGAGGTGCCTGGGGAGGTGGTGGAGTCACCTTCATTGGAGGTGTTCAGGAGGAGACTTGATGGGGTGCTTGGTGCCATGGTTTAGTTGATTAGGTGAGTTGGATTGGTTGATGGGTTGGACGCAATGATCTTGAAAGTCTCTTCCAACCTGGTCTGTTCTGTTCTGTTCTGTTCTGTTCTACTCTAAAGAAGGTTTTGTTTCTCCTGAGCTACTGCTCATTTTTGCTCATGATGAATACAAGCATGGATGGAGTTATAACTAACTGTAATTTCCCATCTACATGAGCAGAACTCCATGCAATATAGGCAAACACAGCCTTACTAATGCAGTCACTTCATGATAAGGAAGAGCAATAGTGAACATTATTTTCATTTATATGGGGTGGGTTTATTTGCAGCTGCAATGGATAGGAGTTGGAATGTAGCCATCCACTGCTAAAAGCAAAGTAAAAGACACTCTAAGATATTACTGTGTCCCAAGTGCCAAGTATCAGAGCCTGTTGTGCTGGAAAAGGTTAGGAGTCTGCACATAACCAAGGCTGTGCTCCTAGGCAAATGACTGGGTTACTAAAAATACCAGGTGATTGAAAGGATCATCTATATCAGAAGCAGAACTGTGTGCAAACCAGCATTTCATGAAGGCTCAGCATCAGGCATCAGCAGGTCTTTCATGGGTGTCTCAAACATCTTTCCTCATCCTCTCTCCCTGACGAGTTGTCTCCGCGTGCACCAGATGCTTCTGACACTGTGGAGCTGCCAGGGAGCCAGCCCTGGAGAATGAGAAAGGCAAAGGCAATTATCATCAGCAAAGAGGAGCACAACACTGACTGAGGGGTGCCTTCCCAGGAGACTGGTGAAGTTTCTCCCAAAGGACACACAAAATTTGGGCACTGAAACTGCAGGCTGCAAAAGTGCTGCAAAAGCCCAAGACAGGGCCTCAAGGACACAGGAGGCAGATGCCCATGCTGCAATACAGCCACTGTGAGGCTGGGGAGAGGCCTCGAGCACTAGCCCTATGAGGACAGGCTAAGGGAGAGGCTAAAGCTTAGCCTGGAGAAGAGGAGGCTCAGAGGAGACCTTAATGCTGTCTACAGCAACCTGAAGGGAGGTTGTAGCCAGGTGGGGGTTGGTCTCTTCTCCCAGGCACCCAGCACCAGAACAAGAGGACACAGTCTCAAGCTGCACCAGGGGAAGTTTAGGCTGGAGGTGAGGAGAAAGTTCTTCCCAGAGAGAGTAGGGCCAAGAGAGAGTAGTTGGCCCTTGGAATGTGCTGCCCAGGGAGGTGGTGGAGTCACCATCACTGGAGGTGTTCAAGAGGGGATTGGATGTGGCACTTGGTGCCATGGTTTAGTAGTCCTGAGGTATAGGGTGACAGGTTGGACTTGACGATCTTTGAGGTCTAGCCTTATTGATTCTATGATTCTATGATACTCCTCCTCCATGCTCATTCTCTAGCCTGAGAGCTGTAGTCCCACCACAAGAAGCAACAGCAATGAGAACACTTCATGGTAAAATCCCCTGTGGTGTGAGCCATGATTTCTTTCTGTATCTCCTGCCCAACGCGAGGCAAGGAAGAACACTTGCTCTGTCCCCTTTGAAACCTGTATTCTCTAGTTGCCAAATGGCTCTTTCTGTTGTGCCAGTGGCACAATGTAGATGGTACTGAGGCACTTAGTTCTGGCAGCACTGAGTCCCACTGCATTAATTTTGGATGAAAATGTCTGGTGTTATAAGTGCTTCTATATGCATCCCCAAATATTAGGTGATGTGAGTAACTGGAAACATCCCTGGGCAAACCTTCTGAGTTAAGAAATCAGTAAAAGCAGAAGTGTCTCCTGACCTCCTACAATGAGGATCCAGATGACTCACTGGTAACATTCTCTTTCCACCCACAATTTTAGCCTGGAAGGACCTGCTCTAATGGTCCCTTTGGAGTCACCAGAGGGAATCCTTTACTGAGCTTCCCAGGGATGCATTTTTGCTTCAGCTCTTAGACATTTGGCTATGGTTCCCTTGTGACAGCAGGGTCAAACCTCAAGATGATTAGATAGAAACCATGACATTCCAAACATACTCATGGAAAACTGGACATGCAATCTCTGTTAAGAATGGAGATGTGGTCTGCTCATAGTTCCCCAGGCTGTCAACAAAAATGGATTAAAAAATATTGAGGAGAGGAGAGGAGAGGAGAGGAGAGGAGAGGAGAGGAGAGGAGAGGAGAGGAGAGGAGAGGAGAGGAGAGGAGAGGAGAGGAGAGGAGAGGAGAGGAGAGGAGAGGAGAGGAGAGGAGAGGAGAGGAGAGGAGAGGAGAGGAGAGGAGAGGAGAGGAGAGGAGAGGAGAGGAGAGGAGAGGAGAGGAGAGGAGAGGAGAGGAGAGGAGAGGAGAGGAGAGGAGAGGAGAGGAGAGGAGAGGAGAGGAGAGGAGAGGAGAGGAGAGGAGAGGAGAGGAGAGGAGAGGAGAGGAGAGGAGAGGAGAGGAGAGGAGAGGAGAGGAGAGGAGAGGAGAGGAGAGGAGAGAGGAGAGGAGAGGAGAGGAGAGGGTAGAATAGAATTAACCAGGTTGGAAAAGACCTTCAAGATCATCGAGTCCAACCTCTCACCCAACACCATCTAATCAACTAAACCATGGCACTAAGTGCCTCATCCAGTCCCCTCTTAAACACTTCCAGTGATGGTGACTCCACCACCCCCCTGGGCAGCACATTCCAATGGCCAATCTCTCTGTGAAGAATTTCTTCCTAACCTCCAGCCTAAACCTCCCCTGGTGCAGCTTGAGACTGTGTCCTCTTGTTCTGGTGCTGATTGCCTGGGAGAAGAGACCAACCCTCACCTGGCTACATCCTCCCTTCAGGTAGTTGTAGAGGGCAATGAGGTCTCCCCTGAGCCTCCTCTTCTCCAGGCTAAGCAACCCCAGCTCCCTCAGCCTCTCCTCACAGGGCTGTGCTCAAGGCCTCTCCCCAGCCTCGTTGCCCTTCTCTGGACATGTTGAAGCATCTCAATAAATGATGCAGATCTGCACAAGAGTCTAGCTTGTCACTGCAGCATTTCTCCCTGTGTGCAGCACCTCCTGTCAGCAACAGTGTTTTAAAAATCAGAGTACTTCTATCTTTGTCCTGCATTGCTTTATGCAAGGTTTCAACACTTACTGTTGCTGTCTTGGGCTTCTGCTGACCAATGCTGTTTTAAAGTCTATTATCTCCCTTCAGATATTTGTAGAGAGCAATAAGGTCTCCCCTGAAGCAATAAGGTCTCCCCTGAGCCTCCTCTTCTCCACCGTACAGGCAGGGAACCTGAAGTAGGCAACTGGAGAGTTTTCCCAAGGTCAGCATAAAGCCAAGAGCAAAATCAGGTGTCCCCTGCTTGTTGTTAAACACAACCCACTAGGATGCATCTGGTAGTGGTAAAGGATGAATGAGGACTCCCCACAAAGGAGATGGACAACCACTGTAAATGCTTACCAGCCACACTGGTTTAATGGTTAAGAATGACAGGTATCTCTGAACCTGACTGTTCCACTGGTAATGGTGATGGGAGCCATGGGCTGGATTGCATATCACGGGCAAAGTGCATCTTGCAGGCTGATGTTAACATCCTTGAATGCACCCTCAGCAAGACCACACCAAGCTGAGTAGTGCATCTGCCAGCTGAGGGGCAGAGCACCATCTAGAGGGACAAAAACAAACTTGAGAAGTGGGTCTGTGTGAAATTCTTGGGGTTCAACAAGGCCAAGTACAAGGTCCTGCACTTGGGTCAGGGCAATTTCCAGCATCAGTGCAGACTAGGTGATGAAGGGATTGAGAGCAGCCCTGATGAAAAGGACTTCAGGGTGCTGGTGAATGAAAAGCTGAACATGAGCTGGCTATGTGCACTCATAGCCCTGAGGACCAGCCCTGTCCTGGGCTGCATCAACAGCAGTGGGGCTAGCAGGTCAAGGAAAGTGATTCTGCCCCTTTGCTGTGTTCTGGTGACACTTCACCTGGAGTACTGTGCCCACCTCTGGAGCCCTCAGCACAAAAGAAGACATAGACCTGTTGGAGCAGGTCCAGTGGAGGGGCACAAAAATGATCAGAGGACTGGAACGCCTCTTCTATGGGGAAAGGGTGAGAGAGTTGGGGTTGTTCAGCCTGGAGAAGAGAAGGCTCCAGGGAGACTTTATTGCAGCCTTTCGATAGAATAGAATAGAATAGAATAGAATAGAATAGAATAGAATAGAATAGAATAGAATAGACCAGGTTGGAAGAGACCTTCAAGATCATCGTGTCCAACCTATCATCCAACACCACCCAACCAACTAAGCCATGCAACCAAGCACCCTGTCAAGTCTCCTCCTGAACACCTCCAGCAAATACTTAAAGGCCTATAAGAAAATACTCTTTCTAGCAGAGCCTGTTGCAACAGAACACTGGGTAATGATTTTAAACCAGAAGAGAGTAGATTCAGACTAGATAAAAAGAAGAAATTTATTCTGAGAGTGGAGAGGCACTGCTAAAAGTTGCCCAGAGAGGTGGCAGAAGCCCCATCTCTGGAAGCATTCAAGGTCAGGTTGGATCAGGCTCTGAGTGACTCAGTGTAGTGAAAGATGTCTGTTTCCCCTGCAGGGGGTTGGACTAGATGACCTTTAAAGGTCCCTTCCAGCCCACAGCATTTTGTGATTCTATGATTCCATGTACAAAGCCTCTTGGCATTCCCCAGCAGGCAGTAGGGCTGCACAGCCCTGCCCTGCTGAGAGCTCTTCTGCCTTGAAGGAGCAGTGCAGAACTCCTACTCACTCTTTTGTTGTGCATGGGCCTCTCAAAGCAGCCTTAAGAATGAGTTCTGACCCCATCATCAGATGGGGTTTTGACATGGGTTGACATTAATAACCTGCCAAGTCCAGGGCCTGGCAGTGCATTCTCTGCTGTTCCCAGCCCTCCCATCTGCTGCAGCTTTACAACAGGTATTGGCTCCCAGACCAAGCAGAGGGAGATGGCTTTTGGCCTTCTTACTTTGTGCTTTTTTGCAGGGCCAATACACCAGCTTGTCCTCTCTGGTGATATGTCCTTTATTGCACTTCTGATGAGATCCCAGCCTTTCTTTGTCAACAAACACCCACCAGAATCCTCTGGCAGGAACTTCTCTTCATGAATCCTCAGAGCTCTGCATCAGCTCAGCTGGAGACTTTATATATTCAGTGTTTCCTGCAGTGAAGAGAAGGCTCTGTGTAAGTAAGGATCCTGTGTTTTCATTTCCCCCCCTAGGTTGTTTGCTCTGGGAAAGTTACATAGCAGCTGGAAGACCTCTGCTGCAACCCCAATGTTATTGTCTGAACCAGATGCCTAACACAGAAGCAACAGGAATTTGCTCTGGAAGCAATGGCACTGCAGCTTCTTTCAAGTAATTAGTATTTTGGTAGCAGCTCAGGGTTAAGAATGAAGGTGTAGAAGCATTACTGATCACAGCCTACTCTGCTTAAGTGCTTCTATTATAAAGCTTTGGTTTTTTTTTCCCTCTAGGAATTTTCTTATTGGTTCAAAACTGTGGTGGGTTGAAAATTCCTCTCCCAACATTTAATTTGCCAGACCAGCTCAGCTGGAAGCAAATGAAAGCTGTATCCATAAGCAAAACTACACTCTACAATGGAATGCAAGGAATATGTACAAAACATACAGGAGTTACAGTGTTCACAGGTATTTACAATTAATAAGCAGCACAAGGACCCCCCTGGCCAAAGAGCAGGGGAAGCTACTAGCTTCTCCCTTCCCTGCATCCCCCTTAACCCCCTGTACCAAAGGGACAAGAGACAGAAGCAGAGAAGTTAATACCAATCACAACAAAAGCAGAGCAGCCAAAGTCAAGCAGAAGCAAATTGGTGTCTCCAAGCCCAAGGAAGAGAGAAGAGAGAGAGATTGCTTTGGTACAACTAGCTTAAGTCCTTTATGTCTTCCAATGGATAGAATAGAATATAGAATAGAATAGAATAGAATAGAATATAGAATAGAATAGAATAGAATATAGAATATAGAGAATAGAATAGAATAGAATAGAATAGAATAGAATAGAGAATATATAGAGTAGAATAGAATAGACTAGAATAGACTAGACTAGACTAGACTAGACTAGACTAGACTAGACTAGACTAGAATAGAATAGAATAGAATAGAATAGAATAGAATAGAATAGAATTAACTAGCTTGGAAAAGACCTTCAAGATCATCAAGTCCAGCCAACACCATCTAATCAACTAAACCATGGCACCAAGTGCCTCATCCAGTCTCTTCCTAATCACCTCCAGTGATGGAGACTCCACCACCTCCCTCGGCAGCACATTCCAAGGGCAAATTACTCTTTCTGGAAAGAATTTTCTCCTCACCTCCAGCCTAAACCTCCCCTGGCACAGCTTGAGACTGTGTCCACTTGTTCTGGTGCTGGTTTCCTGGCAGAAGAGACCAACCCCCACCTGACTACAACCTCCCTTCAGGTAGTTGTAGACAGCAAGAAGGTCTCCCCTGAGCCTCCTCTTCTCCAGGCTAAGCAACCCCAGCTCCCTCAGCCTCTCCTCACAGGCTGTACTCCAAACCCCTCCCCAGCTTTGTTGCCCTTCTCTACACTTAGTGGCTCCTCTGGAGGACAGACACCATGGACAAATCTCTCCCAGCTTTCTTCTTTCCCTTTGTTCTTATATCTGAGCTGACATCCCATGGCATGGAATATCCCTTTGGCCAGTTTGAGTCAGCTGGCTTGGGTGGGTCCCCTCAGCAGACTCTAAGGGTGGGGAAATGTTGGAGAAGCACAGCCTGGGGTTCAGGAGCAGCCAAAACACAGGTGTGTTATCAATACTCAGCTATGGCACTGCAAAGCACAGCACTAGAAGCATGCCTTGAGGAGAATTAACTCCAGCTCAGCCCAAACCCAGTACAGTTTGATGAAGGTTGGGCCAGGTGCAACACACATGCCTTTTAAAGATAGGGACAGTGGTATTCATAGGTGTCACAGTATGAGGAACTATGATCAAACCCCATGAAGTCTCAACTGAAATGATTTGCTTGACTGCTGTCAGCAGTGGGAGGGTAGAGATTGAGGTAACTCTGCTCTGAGAATGCTCTATAGGCCAGAAAGCCTTTTTCTGTCATTGCCTGGCAAAAGGGCAGCACTGTGGTCAGGAGGGGATGTCATCATATCACTTGTCTTAAAAAATATACAGGAGGTTCTTGACATTGGTGGCTCAGTTTTCCTGCTCTTCAGACAGTGAAGTAAAACAAGGAGTGGTCAAGGAGCTGATGCAGGTAGCCCCACAGGGCAAAGCAAAAGGATAGGAAATGGTGTCATGCTCTGTGCTGGGAGGAGTTAGTCCACAACTGTATCATAGTATCAGTCAGGGTTGGAAGGGACCACAAGGATCATCTAGTTCCTACCCCCCTGCCATGGGCAGGGACACCCCACACTGTAAATACAAAGTGGTTTGACTTTGGTGGTGTGGGCAAAGTGAGTGATTTATCACATTGCAAAACTTCATTTGGATTGGAGACAAATTGATTTGGGCATTTTAGCTTCTCCTGTGGGAAGGACTATCCTGGAAAGAATGAGGCAGGCTGGGTGGTGAGTCACTGCCCTTGTTCTTTCAGCTGATGGGATGTGTTCAGTCCCCAGGGAAATCATGGAGAAATGCAGGCTCCCTATTAATGGGTTCAGCAGAAGAGGCATCTGAGCCAGATATGAGAGACTGACACAGGCATGCCAGCACTAGGCTTGGCCATTTCCCTTGGACTCATTCAGTTTGTGACCACATGCCATGGGCAGCTCTAGTCACTGAAGTGACTGAGGGACCATGCCAGGAGGAGACTGTCTCTGTGGAGCAACTTGCAGCCAGATCAACACAGTAACAAAAGGTGGGGTAGCCAGGCCTGGGCCTGAGAAAAGGCAAACTCATTCCTGACAGTACAACGACACACAGAGTAAGGAAGAATTAGCAATGCAAGGCATTTCTGCAGAGAAGGATGTGCCTTCAATGTCACTGGCCTGTAAAAGTGCAAGGCTTGCTGCAGAAACTGAGTTCAATCAGCCCTCATGTGCTGAGCAGATGAGGGAACTGGGATTGTTTAGTCTGGGGGAAATGAAGCTAAGAGATCTTGCTCTTTACAACTCCCTGAAAGGAGGTTGTGGTGAGGTGGGTGTTGGTCTCTTCTCTGTAGTAAGGAGTGATAGGAGGACAGGAAATGGCTTCAAGTTGCCACAACAGAGGTTTAATTTGGCTATTAGAAGAAACTTCCTGACTGAAACTGCCTCCAGTTCTGGAGCCCCTATGACAAGAGGGATCTGGAGGTGCTGGAAGGTGTCCAGAGAAGGGCCAGGAGGATGAGCAGAGGGCTGGAGCAACTCTCCTGTGAGGACAGACTGAAGGAGTTGGGGCTGTTCAGTCTGGAGAAGAGAAGGCTCCCAGGTGACCTCATTGTGGCCTTCCAGTATCTGAAGGGGGCTACATGAAGGCTGGGGAGGGACTGCTCAGGATGTCAGGTAGTGATAGGACTAGGGGGAATGGAATGAAACTGGAGGTGGGGAGATTGAGGCTGGATGTGAGGAGGAGGTTCTTCATCATGAGAGTGGTGAAGCCCTGGAATGGGTTGTCCAGGGAGGTGGTTGGGGCACCGTCCCTGGAGGTATTTAAGAGCAGGCTGGATGAGGCTGTGGCCAGGCTGATGTAGTGTGGGGTGTCCCTGCCCATGGCAGGGGGGTTGGAACTAGATGATCCTTGTGGTCCCTTCCAACCCTGACTGATCCTATGATATTATGATACTATACTACGAAATGGTCCTCAAACACTGGAATAAGCTCCACAAGGAGGTGATTGTATCATTATCCCTGGAGGTGTTTCAAAGGTGCAGAGATGTGCTGGGGAACATGGTTTAGCACCAGCATTGGCAGTTACATAATGGTTGCACTCAATTATCTCTTTTCCAACCAAAACAATTCTGTGATTCTGTGATGGCTGCTTGCACTTCCCTTGGCTTCAGGCCACAGGAAGACTCTAAAGTACATGAAAACAAAGTAGTAAGAATATGAATACCTCTGCTCCAGAGACAAGGATAAAGGAAAGCAGAGTACCACAAGGTTGGCAATTGCTATCTGCTAAGCATTTTGCAAGTGGTTGCCACCATGGCAGGACCTTCTTGTGAAGATGCCTGGGAGAAGGTGTGTAGGATATGCTGAGGAGAGAGCAGGGAGAAGACTGAGCAGCAACTGAAGGCTGAGGAAGTTGAAGTACATTGAAGGAGTCCCTCAGAAGTGGTGGGAATGTGGGAGGAAAGGGTTGGGTAGGGCAAAAACATCTGCAGGTAAGCAGAGGGGAAGCATATGGCTGTAAGGGAATGGAGTGAGGGGCAGCAGGAGAGCAGGGAAAACAGTGTCTAAAGGGACTGTCTAAAGGAACTCTGTGTCACAACAGAGGTAGAAATCTTTCCTTTAGGGGCTGCAAATCACAGTTACTTTGGCTGGATCAGTGAGTCATGGCACTGTAAACAGAAATGGTTTATTCAAGGAGCAAGCCTTGCTCCTAAGAGGTTATCAAGAGAAGTATGGAGACGTTAATTTAGGAGGCAATTTTTAACCTTGCCAGCTGCCTTACCCAGGCTCCCCAGCAAGGCAGATGAAACCTAGCAGATACAGGGTTCTGCAGTGCTAAGGGATATTTCTTCTTCAGCTAATGTTCCTGATTTGTGCAATGATAGTAAGAGCCCAAAGAAAGAGCTGCTCTGATGCCCTGACATCCTATCTCTACAGGTCAGAAGTTTAAGGTGGGTGGGTTTTTCCCCCCTGTTTTTTGTTTGATTGATTGTTTCCTGAGCATTGAAATACCCAGGCTGGCCACTACCTATGTTTCCCCCTAGTTGGCATTCTGCAGCAACAGCCTCATTTGTATTCTGGCCTTTACCTGGAAAAAAGCCAACCCCCACTCTGCATTGCCACAACCAAGCACTTCCCCACTGCAATACACAGATTGCCAGAGAGTCACACTAAATTCAACATGTCCCTACTAACATATTTTATTCATACCAATGGTCTGCTTCACAGTGTGCTCCCAAAGACTTGCAGTAAAATTTGAGCTGCAGAATTCTAGCAAAATAAAGTGAGTATCTCTTTCTCTGTATGATAGAGTTGCCCCTCCTTCAAGGTTGATCAAGGCATAGTATCATAGGATCAGTCAGGGTTGGAAGGGACCACACGGATCATCTAGTTCCAACCCCCTGCCATGGGCAGGGACACCCCACACTAGATCAGCCTGGCCACAGCCTCATCCAGCCTGGCCTTAAACACCTCCAGGGATGGGGCCTCAACCACCTCCCTGGACAACCCATTCCAGGGCTTCACCACTCTCATGGGGAAGAACTTCCTCCTCACCTCCAGCCTGAATCTCCCCACCTCCAGCTTCATTTCATTCCCCTAGTCCTATCACTACCTGATATCCTGAGAAGTCCTTCCCCAGCCTTCCTGTAGCCCTCTTCAGACACTGGAAGGCCACAATGAGGTCACCTTGGAGCCTTCTCTTCTCCAGACAATTTTCCTGTACAAAGGAGAAATTTGTGACTTCTTAGGGAGTTATTGTTTATAAAGTCCTGTTCCTTTTCCACTTAAAAATTCATTTGAGGTTGTGAAGGAATTTTGGACTGGATGACCCCACAAAATGAGCAAACCCCTCCTGGACATGCTGAGTCCCTGGCACTTGGTGAACTGTATTCCTGTCATGAGGAGCAGGAGTGGGCATGTCAGTGAGGATTAAATTCTCACTGGCCCCTCCTGGCTGGATCCTCACACAGTAGGCTTTTGCTCACATTCTGATTTTGTTTGTGAGAGGAAATCCAGCTAAACCCATGAGAGAACTTCAAGTAAGATGTCACAAGGAATCTGATGGCTTTGGGGGCCAGAGCTGTTTTTCACAGGGCTCTCCTTTGCTGTCAGCAAGTCCAAGGTTTCACACATGGTTTTGGCAGAGCCTGGAGGAATGTTCTCCAGGTACAATAAAGCTTGTATAAGATTTGGCCCTAAGCTACATGAGCCATGGCACTATGACACATTACATACCCTGGGGGCTGGAAAGCATCTGGGATAAACGACTCTTTCCTCAGCTCATGAGGAAAGACAGGATCTCCAGGGGATGCCTCACATCCTCTTAGACATGTTTCATGGTAAGAGGACACACCTTGAGTTCTGTGTCCAGTTCTGGGCCCCTCAGTTTAAGAAGGACATTGAGACACTTGAATGTGTCCAGAGAAGGGCAATGAGGCTGAGGAGAGGCCTTGAGCACAGCCCTGTGAGGAGAGGCTGAGGGAGCTGGGGTTGTTTAGCCTGGAGAAGAGGAGGCTCAGGGGAGACCTTATTGCTGCCTACAACTACCTGAAGGAAGGTTGTAGCCAGGAGGGAGTCGATCTCTTCTCTCAAGCAACCAGCACCAGAACAAGAGGACACAGTCTCAAATTGTGCCAGGGGAGATTTAGGCTGGATGTTAGGAAGAAATTCTTCACAGAAAGTGAGATTTGCCATTGGAATGTACTGCCCAGGGAGGTGGTGGAGTCACCATCACTGGAGGTGTTTAGGGAGAGACTGGATGGGGTGCTTGGTGCCATGGTTTAGTTGATGAGATGGTGTTGGGTGATAGGTTGGACTCGAACTCAAAGGTCTTTTCCAACCTGGTTAAGTCTATTCTATGTCCCTAGCCCAGCTTAATTCTATCTGCACTTTTGCTTTGCTATCCTGATCCCTGGCTGTTTGAACCACCTCTTTGTAGTCCTCCAACATGGCCCATTCTGCCTTCCATTGCCTTTTTCCCCCAAACTAAGTCTGGAAGCATCTTGTTCATCATGCAAGCAGAGCTCACTGCTACTTTTCCCAAACTCAGACTCCCCTGAACCAGGCAGATCTGTCCTTTCTTTTGTGGGCAGAGTAAAACACCTTGGGAGGAATGGAGAAAAAGCCTTCTGCCAGTGATGTGTGTCAGGAGCAGCAGGCCAGAAAGGGTGCCTCCCCTTACCCTGTGTGAGACACTTCCTGCAACACTTGAGTTTCCTCTCTCTGATTCTTGTTAGCAGCTGCTTTTTGAATTTTTGCTGGCATCAGTACAAGTCCACTGTTGGTGCCACATATGCTCCCCATGGTCATGAGGTTGAGCACTGCTCCATGAGTGACAGTGCAGTCCAAGAATGGCAAGACTGGGCTGCTCCCCAGGGAAAAGAGAGCTGGAAGCCAAACAATGTGATCTGTACAGGTCCAGTGGAAACAACAACAATCAGCCACAGTTCAGTGATGTCCAGGCAAGGCTAAAGTGACAAGGAATGTCTGAGGTCAAGGTGGGAACTTGATGCACTGTGGTCCAAGGATAGACAGAACACAGAGCAGACAGCTTAGGCACAGCTAAGGCCAAGGGGCTGAGCTTCAACACTGTTTCTGGACCTAGAGGTGATGGAGGGTCAGGGCAATGACAGCTTTTTCATGCCCTCTGGCTCCTGACAGCCAATGTGAGGGGAAGCCTAGGAATAACATTACTCATTGGCTGGTTAAGCACTTCTAACACTTAGCCAGTAACAGGACTTACCCTCAGAAATTCAGCTTTCTAACTGCCACCACACTTGGTTCAAAGACCTCTTCACCTCTCCTGCTTCAGCACTGAGTGATTATTAATCACCTCTCCTGCAAGGAGCTGGAAGCAGAGGGAGAGCTAGGAAAATTATATTATGAAATCCTGACCTGCAAAGGAATGGAGAACAGATGGCTATGGCCAGCTTCTCCTTCTCCCACCAGAGCCTCCCAGGGAGCACCAGCCCCCTGGCTCAGGCAGCTCAGCCACAGCTCTAATTCAGTGCAAGAGAAAAAATGTATTTCATCAGGAAAAGCTGAGACAGCAGAGGGCTTCTTGTTACCATCGCTGGACAAGCCCAGGAGAGACAGGAATGGTTTGGTTAATGCTGTCTCTCATTATTCCTGGCACTTTTATGGCTCATTAAGTGTCCCAGTTTTGTAAGGAACTCCTGCTGAGCTCAACATTTGATACACATTTATGGGTGGCCTGTTGGCTGTAATTGGACTATTCATAATCCTCCTAACCATGTTAACTCCTTCCTTTGCATGCCAGCCTTCCTTTAAGCAACTGCAAGCTAAAGATAAAGAGGGACTTCAGCAGAATGAATTGCATTTAGAATAGAATAAAGCAGATTGGAAGAGACCTTCAAGATCATCGTGTCCAACCTATCATCCAACACCACCTAATCAACTAATCCATGGCACCAAGCACCCTGTCAAGTCTCCTCCTGAACCCCTCCAGTGATGGTGACTCCACCACCTCCCTGGGCAGCACATTCCAATGGGCAATCACTCTCTCTGTGTAGAACTTCCTCCCAACCTCCAGCCTAAACCTCCCCTGGTGCAGCTTGAGACTGTGTCCTCTTGTTCTGGTGCTGATTGCCTGTGAGAAGAGACCAACCCCCACCTGGCTACAACCTCCCTTCAGGTAGTTGTAGACAGCAAGAAGGTCTCCCCTGAGCCTCCTCTTCTCCAGGCTAAACAACCCCAGCTCCCTCAGCCTCTCCTCACAGGGCTGTGCTCAAGGCCTCTCCCCAGACTCGTTGCCCTTCTCTGGAGACGTTCAAGCATCTCAATATATGATGCAGGACATCTGCACAAGAGTCTAGCTTGTCATTGCAGCATTTCTCCCTGAGTGCAGCACCTCCTGTCAGCAACAGTGTTTTAAAAATCAGAGTACTTCTATCTTTGTCCTGCATTGCTTTATGCAAGGTTTCAACACTTACTGTTGCTGTCTTGGGCTTCTGCTGACCAATGCTGTTTTAAAGTCAGAGACATGGCTTGTTACCAATAGAAGAAAACACACAAACCCACCTCTGGAGGAGTGGAAACAACATATTGCCATGAACAGGCTTGAGAATCTGCTTCTCATGGAACAAGTGACACCTCTCAGAAAAGAATCCCTGTGGGCAACTTGATCCTTAGGGAGGGAGGAAGAGTTAGTGATTAGAGAGGAAATGCAAAGGGGTTTTCAGCATAGTGGCTGGCTGCTCGGGTTTCTAATATAGTACATTGCATTATTAATGGAAATGTAGCTTTGCACCTTCTGTTTCACTCCCAGTAGAATTAATTTCAGCACTGTTTGCAGGCTAAGCATGCACACCCGCAGCTGTGAGCTCCAAGGAGAGGGAGAAGGCACAGCTTGGACCTGCACAGATGAGATCGCAAAGAGTCTGCAGCAGGGCTGGGAGCTGAACCCACTGCCTTTGCCAAGTGGCTTCACCTCAAGGCCATATTTGCTTCTGCTCACAGAAACTATCCCACAGAGTTACAGACAGACTCAGAAGCCAGCAGCTTGTGGGAAAAGCCACTGGCTGTCTCAAAGTACTTTTGAAGATCTGCAGGGTCAGGAGTATTTCTGTTCCGTTCTGTGATGCAGCAAAGGGGAGGAAAATGCCCACCATTTCCCACAGAACAGCTATCCCTACCCAGTAAACTAATCCAAACTGCAACCCTGCTCCTGACAGGAATCTCTGTTTCAAGGCTGCATGTGTCTTCATCAGTAAATTTACAGAAGACAGCAAGCTGGGAGCAGGAGTTGATCTGTTAGAGCGTAGGAGAGCTCTGCAGAGGGACCTCGACTGACTGGACAGATGGGCAGAGTCCAACAGGATGGCATTCAACAAGTCCAAGTGCCAGGTGCTGCACTTTGGCCACAACAACCCCATGCAGAGCTGCAGGCTGGGGTCAGAGTGGCTGAGAGCAGCCAAACAGAGAGGGACCTGGGGGGTACTGATCGACAGCTGCCTGAACATGAGCCTGCAGTGTGCCCAGGTGGCCAAGAGGGCCAATGGCATCCTGGCCTGCATCAGGAATAGTGTGGCCAGCAGGAGCAGGGAAGTCACTGTGCCCCTGTACTCTGCATTGGTTAGGCCACACCTTGAGTTCTGTGTCCAGTTCTGGGCCCCTCAGTTTAAGAAGGACATTGAGACTCTTGAAGGTGTCCAGAGAAGGGCAACAAGGCTGGGGAGAGGCCTTGAGCACAGCCCTGTGAGGAGAGGCTGAGGGAGCTGGGGTTGCTTAGCCTGGAGAGGAGGAGGCTCAGGGGTGACCTCATTGCCCTCTACAACTACCTGAAAGGTGGTTGTAGCCAGGTGGGGGTTGGTCTCTTCTCCCAGGCAGCCAGCACCAGAACAAGGGGACACAGTCTCAAGCTGTGCCAGGGGAGGTTTAGACTCGAGGTGAGGAGTAAGTTCTTCACTGAGCGAGTTGTTGGTCATTGGAATGTGCTGCCCAGGGAGGTGGTGGAGTCACCATCCCTGGAGGTGTTCAAGAGGAGATTGGACGTGGCACTTGGTGCCATGGTCTAGTCATGAGGTCTGTGTTTATAGGTTGGACTCGATGATCCTCGAGGTCTCTTCCAACCTTAGTTATGCTGTGATACCGTGATACAACTTGTTTACTGGCAAGTTTGTTATCAGAAAGACAACTTCCCCAAATTTTTTTATGGCTCTGGAGAACAAAGCACTTAATTTTGATGGGGCAGAAACTTCCTGAAGCCAAAACCTTCAGGCCAGAGCTTGCTTTCTTCACCTTGTACTCATCTGCGGAGGGCAATTTGTGAACCTGTCAATAAAGTTTATCAGGGCAGTGAGTCACCGCACACTAATCCTGAAGGTTATCTGGCTGCCTACCCAAGCAGCCTGGCCTTGGTTAAAGAAGCAAAAAGATGATTTGAAGCTGAAAGTCAGGAACAGCAGGATGTTGCCACTTCCAGCCCATCTGTGACATGCCACTTAAGTAATATTTTGTTTCAGTGTGCACAGTCTGCATAGCAGCGGCCACCACGTCCTCCCTCAGCGCAGCACAATGCTCCTGAAACCTCAGCTCTGCCTTCCCTGAAGGTCCTTTCACAGAATGAAAGGATTTGGAAGGGGCCTCTGGAGATTACCTAGTCCAACCCTCTTGCTAAAGCAGGTTCACCTAGAGCAGGTTGAACAGTATCACAGTATCACAGTATAACTTAGGTTGGAAAGGACCTCGAGGATCATTGAGTCCAACCTATCAACACAGACCTCATGACTAGACCATGGCACCAAGTGCCACACCCAATCCCCTCTTGAACACCTCCAGGGATGGTGACTCCACCACCTCCCTGGGCAACCCGTTCCAAAGATGAATGACTCGCTCGGTGAAGAACTTGCTCCTCACCTCAAATCTAAACCTCCCCTGGTACAGCTTGAGACTGTGTCCTCTTGTTCTAGTGCTGGTTGCCTGGGAGAAGAGGCCAACCCCTTCCTGGCTACAACCTCCCTTCAGGTAGTTGTAGAGAGCAATGAGGTCACCCCTGAGCCTCCTCTTCTCCAGGCTAAACAATCCCAGCTCCCTCAGCCTCTCCTCACAGGGCTGTGTTCAAGGCCTCTCCCCAGCCTTGTTGCCCTTCTCTGGACACCTTCAAGTCTCTCAATGTCCTTCTTAAACTGAGGGGCCCAGAACTGGACACAGGACTCAAGGTGTGGCCTAACCAATGCAGAGTACAGGGCACAATGACCTCCCTGCTCCTGCTGGCCACACTATTCCTAATGCAGGCCAGGATGCCATTGGCCCTCTTGGCCACCTGGGCACACTGCTGGCTCATGTTCAGGCAGCTGTCGATCAGCATCCCCAGGTCCCTCTCTGTTTGGGAGCTCTCAGCCACTCTGACCCCAGCCTGTAGCTCTGTATGGGATTGCCGTAGCCAAAGTGCAGCACTCGGCACTGGGACTTGTTGAATGCCATCCCGTTGGACTCTGCCCATCTGTCCAGTCAGTCGAGGTCCCTCTGCAGAGCCTTTCCACCCTCTAACTGACCAACATCTGCCCTGAACTTGGTGTCATCTGCAAACTTCTGCCCCTCATCCAGATCATCAATGAAGATGTTGAAGAGGACAGGGCCCAGCACTGATCCCTGGGGGACACCACTGGTGACTGGCTGCCAGCTGGCTGTGGCACCATTCACCACCACTCTCTGGGCCTGGCCCTCCAGCCAGTTCCTAACCCAGCACAGAGTGTAGTGGTCCAAGCCACGGGCTGACAGCTTAGCCAGCAGTTTGCTGTGGGGGATGGTGTCAAAGGCCTTGCTGAGGTCCAGGCAGACCACATCCACAGGCCTGCCCCACATCCACCAGGCTGTCACCTGATCATAGAAGGAGATCAGGTTGGAGAGGCAGGATCTGCCCTTCCTAAATCCATGCTGGCTGGACCTGAGCCCTTGGCCATCCTTCAGGTGCAGTTATTGCCACCAGGATAATCTGCTCCATCACTTTCCCTGGCACTGAGGTCAGGCTGACTGGCCTGGAGTTTCCAGGTTCCTCCATCCGACATTTCTTATGGATGGGGACCACGTTGGCCAGCTTCCAGTCACCTGGGACCTCACCTGTGAGCCAGGACTGGAGGAAAATGATGGAGAGCGGCTTGGCAGCTCATCTGCCAGCTCTCTCAGCACCCTAGGATGGATCCCATCCTGTCCCATGGACTTGTGAGTGTCCAAGTGGCTCAGCAGGTCCCGAACTAATTCCTCATGGATTACCGGGGCATTACACACTCCTGACACCTCAGCTCTGCCTTCCCTGAAGGTCCTTTCACAGAATGGAAGGATTCAGAAGGGGCCTCTGGAGATTACCTAGTCCAGCCCTCTTGCTAAAGCAGGTTCACCTAGAGCAGGTTGCACAGGGATGTGTCCAGGTGGGTTTTGAGTCTCCAGAGAAGGAGACTCCACAACCTCTCTGGGCAGCCTGCTCCGGTGCTCTGTCACCCAGAAAGCCAACTGTCTCCTGGGCTGCACCAAGGGAAGTGTTGCCAGCAGGTTGAGAGAAGTGATTCTCTCCCTCTACACTCGGAGTGAGACTCCACCTGCAGTATTGTGTCCAGTACTGGAAACCCTGTTGCAAGAAATAGATGGACATGCTGGAAGGGGTCCAGAGAAGGGCCACGAGGGTGAGCAGAGGGCTGGAGCTGCTCTGCTCGGGAGACAGACTGAGAGAGCTGGGGCTGCTCAGTCTGGAGGGGAGAAGGCTCTGAGGTGACCTTGTTGTGGCCTTCCAGTGTCTGAAGGGACCTACAGGAAAGCTGATGAAGGGCATTTTAGGGTGTCAGGTAGTGATAGGGCTAGGGGGAATGGGCCCAAGTTAGAGGAGGGTAGGTTTAGATTAGACATGATGAAGTTGTTCCCCATGAGGGTGGTGAGACACTGGCACGGGTAGCCCAGGGAGGAGGTAGACACCCTAGCCCTGGAGGCTTTTAAGGCCAGGCTAGATGTGGCTCTGGGCAACCTGATCTAGTAGAAAGTATCATAGTATCATGGTATCAGTCAGGGTTGGAAGGGACCACAAAAAGTGACCCTGCTCACGGCAGGGGGGTTGGACCTAGATGAACCTTGCCTTGACCTCCCCTCTGCAAAGCGTAACACCGCCCTGCGCTCCCGACCCACCACCACCCCTGAGAGCGCTGCTGCCGCCGCGGGCTCTGCTGTCGCCCTCGCGGGCCGACAGGGGGCGCGGCGGCATCGCGAGGCTGGCACCGCCTCCCGCCGTTGCGCGTGGGGCGGGCGGCGCGCGCGGTGACAGGGGGCTAGCAAGATGGCGGCGGGGCCGCCTCCCACCGCCGCCCAGGCGTACCGGCCCAACCGCTTCGTCTCGCTGCCGGCCGAGCTCGACCCCGAGACCTACGACGCGTCGCCGGAGAAGCGCCGCGCCGAGGCCGAGCGCTTGGCTATTCGCGCCCGCCTCAAGCGGCAGTACCAGCTGCAGCTCAACAACCCCAAGCCGCCGGCCGTCATCGTGAGTGGGGAGGGGGCGCGGGCGGGGGGGGCGTGCGCACGCGGCGGGGGGGTTGTGGCTCGTGCTCGGTGCCCCCGCGCGGGGCTCGGCGCTGGGTTCGTGCGGGCAGGGCGCTGCGCTCCGCCTGACCTTGATGCCCTTCGCCGCCGCCGCCGCCGGGGACTCTGTGGGCCGCGTCTCCGTGGCAGGCCGGCCTGCGCCCAGATGCGGGGCCCCTGTAGGACCCCTGGGGCTTCACCGTCTTGGTTTTTGTTTCCAAACCAGGAAGATCCTGCCTTGATGCGCTGGAGCTATGCAAGGACGCACAACGTCTACCCTACGTTCCGCCCGACAGCCAAGACGTCCTTCCTGGGAGCTGTTTATGCTTTAGGCCCTCTCATTTTCTGGATTGCTGCCTTCAAAATCGATAGGGTAAGTTAGCTGACAGCACTGAACGTCGGTGAACACCCGCTGTAAAAGGTAGTTCTGCCCGGAGAGCTATCTTGTGTGATCTTCTGGCACCTGGAGAGGCTGAGGGAGCTGGGGTTGCTCAGCCTGGAGAGGAGGAGGCTCAGGGGAGACCTCATTGCTGTCTACAACTACCTGAAGGGAGGTTGTAGCCAGGTGGGGGGTGGTCTCTTCCCCCAGGCAGCCAGCACCAGAACAAGAGGACACAGTCTCAAACTGCACCAGGGGAGGTTTAGGCTGGAGGTGAGGAGAAAGTTCTTCCCAGAAAGAGAGATTGGCCATTGGAATGTGCTGCTCAGGGAGGTGGTGGAGTCATCATCACTGGAGGTGTTCAGGAGGAGACTGGATGGGGTGCTTGGTGCCATGGTTTAGTTGATGAGATGGTGTTGGGTGATAGGTTGGACTTGATGATCTCGAAGGTCTTTTCCAACCTGGTTAATTCTATTCTATTCTAATACCATTAAAGCCATAAGAGAAGAAAGGCTGATACAGAGCCTGCTGTCTCAGAGCCTCCTAACTGGTTGCAGAGTCCCTGTGTGCTAAGAGTACTGTGTTGCACCCAAGAGTATGGCCAGTCACAGTTTCCCCAGTCAGAATATTCTGCTATAATAAAGCTCTCAGCTGGAGGTTTCAGATCTTGGAAAGTTTATGTTGCTTCTGTGTTCACAGAAGGTGAACAGAAGGAGGTGGTGGAGTCACCATCCCTGGAGGTGTTTAGGAAGAGACTGCATGAGGCACTTGGTGCTATGGTTTAGTTGATTAGATGGTGTTGGGTGATAGGTTGGACTTGATGATCCCAAAGGTCTTTTCCATTCCATTCCATTCCATCCCATTCCATCCTACTCTGTCCTACCCTACTCTGTCCTACCCTACTCTGTCCTACCCTACTCTATTCTATTCTATGCTACTCTATTCTATTCTATTCTATTCTACTCTACTCTACTCTACTCTACCCTATCCTATCCTATCCTATCCTATCCTATCCACACCTGAAATATGGGCATCAGAATTTGGGCAATGACAGACTCTTCTGAAAAATATCTAACTACATATACAACAAAATGCTGGGTGACTGGCAGGCAGGGGCAGTTTTTTGCTAGTGAATCTGCAGCTCTTGTTAAACATTTTTGTTTCCTCTTTTGCCCCAAATGGATTAAGCCCTAAACCAAGAAGGGCAAAGACAAAATTAATAGGGAGTGTTGTTTGCTAGGATGAAATGAAAAGGGAGGGTTTAGGAAATGTCAAACTTGTTGATGTAAGTTTTAGAGACTTCAGCATCTCTGCAGTGTCTTGGCATGCAGGTTTTGTTTTTGTGATTAAAGACACACTTGAGCTTAGCCACCAAGTGTGGCTTAGCATGTGAGTGCCTGGAAATAAAACTCTGTGAGTGAAGTCCAGATGCAATTGCCTGGGAATATTTAAACTGAAGCCTTGAATGTAGTCTCCAGGACAATTTGTTTTCCTTTATTGCAGTTCTTTTACTGATGTTTCCTGATGTTTCATTGTTTTCTGGTGGTGTATAAAGCACAATAACTGTTACACTCTTTTCTGTGAGGAAGACTGAAAGAGTTGGGGCTGTTCAGTCTGGAGAAGAGAAGGCTCCCAGGTGACCTAACTGTGGCCTTCCAGTATCTGAAGGGGGCTACAAGAAAGCTGGGGAGGGACTGCTCAGTATTTCAGGTAGTGATAGGACTAGGGGGAATGGAATGAAGCTGGAGGTGGGGAGATTCAGGCTGGTTGTGAGGAGGAAGTTCTTCCCCATGAGAGTGGTGAAGCCCTGGAATGGGTTGTCCAGGGAGGTGGTTGAGGCCCCATCCCTGGAGGTGTTTAAGCCCAGGCTGGCTGAGGCTGTGGCCAGGCTGATCTAGTGTGGGGTGTCCCTGCCCATGGCAGGGGGGTTGGAACTAGATGATCCTTGTGGTCCCTTCCAACCCTGACTGATACTATGATACTATGAATATTTGTTGTATGTCTGGGAAAGCAGAAGATAAATTGCTGAATCTTTAGCTAGTCCTCTGGTTTTATCCAGCAGAAGGAATCTGGTCAGCATCTGCAGCAGCTGTGTACTGCAACAATACCTGTCAGAAAGGTACATGGCTGCAGAATGAGACACAAATGTTCTGGCAGTGAATACAGGCAGATGTAGGGAAGTTGTTAGGCTGTTTCTCCATAATTAAATCTTTGAAATGGATTATTCAACTGGAGCCAGGAGGCAGGAGCTGAATGTATAACTTAACTGGTGCATCTAGTTTGGTGAAAAATACATCACAGGAGTTGGTCTCTGCTGGCCTGAGAGAGCAGCTAAACGTGCAGAGAGGTCAAGCTCAGCATGTCTGCTGTAGCTGGTAGGTGAAGCTATGGAAAAGACAACAGCTTGCTCTTTTTTACTTTCTAAACTACAACAGCTGTTAGCAGAGCTTGAGCTTACAGTGTCATATAGATTGGGGAAGACTCTAATGATAGAATCAATGAGGTTGGAAAAGACCTCAAAGGTTATCAAGTCCAACTGGTCACCCAAGACCTCATGACTGCTAATCCATGGCTTCAAGTGCCACCTCCAATCCCTTACGTGGTGCTGCCTTCCTGTGGTCCATGCTGAGGACTATATATCACAGTCTCACAGTATCACCAAGGTTGGAAGAGACCTCAAAGATCATCAAGTCCAACCTGTCACCACAGGCCTCATGACTAGACCATGGCACCAAGTGCCACATCCAATCCCCTCTTGAACACCTCCAGGGATGGCGACTCCACCACCTCCCTGGGCAGTACATTCCAATGGCTAACAACTCTCTCAGTGAAGAACTTTCTCCTCACCTCGAGCCTAAACCTCCCCTGGTGCAGCTTGAGACTGTGTCCTCTTGTTCTGGTGCTGGTTGCCTGGGAGAAGAGACCAACCCCTTCCTGGCTACAGCCTCCCTTCAGGTAGTTGTAGACAGCAATGAGGTCACCCCTGAGCCTCCTCTTTTCCAGAGGCTAGACTGGTTTTCCCTCATCCCAGTCCTTCTCTAGAAGCTACCAGCACCAGAACAAGAGGACACAGTCTCAAGCTGCACCAGGGCAAGTTTAGGCTGGATGTGAGGAGAAAGTTCTTCACAGAGAGAGTTGTTAGCCATTGGAATGTGCTGCCCAGGGAGGTGGTGGAGTCACCATCCCTGGAGGTGTTCAAGAGGGGATTGGATGTGGCACTTGTTGCCATGGTTTAGTTAGTCCTGAGGTGTTGGGTGACAGGTTGGACTTGATGATCTTTGAAGTCTCTTCCAACCTTATTGCTTCTTTGATTCTCCTGTAATAGGCTAATGCTGAATGTTTGCTCTCTTCCACAGGACCGCCGAAAGAAGCGTATCGAGGAAGGTACTTACGTGCGACCATTCAGCGTATTTTAAGCTCCTGGAATTGCAGTGCTGCTCATGAGAGATAAATAAAATAAGACCTATTGTCTGCTGACCTTTCTCCTTCATAAGAGTAAATCTTAACTGTTTGCTGGTGATCTTGCATCTGCCAACAATGACCTTGCAGGTAGATACAGAGTGTCCTGAATTCGACCGTTGTGCTCCTTTGAGCTACACGCAGAGGCTCCTTTTATCTTGTGGGAGTTGCTGCTCTTAGGGCAGCACAGGCTTATGGCTAAAATGTTACACAAATCCAAAGTAGTTCCCAAAGAACCACTGCTTGCCTACTAGGTATTTCTTCCTGTTGTCACCTTGACTGTGTTGTTTGCCCTGCTCAAATAATAGGCAAGTTCACAGAATTGCTCAGGTGGGAAAAGACTTCTGGGATCATCAAGTCCGACCATTGACCCTACTCTGCAAAGCTCACTACTAAACCATATCCCCAAGCTCCACATCTAAATGACCTTTAAACAAATCCAGGGATGGTGACTAAACCACCTCCCTGGGCAGCCTGTACCAATGTCTGACTACTTCCTGTGAAAAAAACACTCCTGCTATCCCCTGTGAGCCTGTTGCAGTTTGAGGCCATTGCCTCTTGTTCTATTGTTAACTACCTGTGAGAAGAGGCCGGCACCAATGTTGCTGTGATGTCCTTTCAGGTAGTTCTGGAGAGTGATGAGGTCTCCTTTTTCAAACTAAACAGCCCCAGCTCACAGTATCACAGTATAACTAAGGTTGGAAGAGACCTCGAGGATCATCAAGTCCAACCTATCAACACAGACCTCATGGCTAGACCATGGCACCAAGTGCCACATCCAATCCCCTCTTGAACACCTCCAGAGATGGTGACTCCACCACCTCCCTGGGCAACCCATTCCAATGATGAATGACTCGCTCGGTGAAGAACTTCTCCTCACCTCGAGTCTAAACCTCCCCTGGCACAGCTTGAGACTGTGTGCCCTTGTTCTGGTGCTGGTTGCCTGGGAGAAGAGACCACCCCCCTCCCAGCTACAACCACCTTTCAGTTGCTCTTTGTGAAGTTTAATTCTCCACACCCATCAGCAGCTTTGTTGCCCTCTGCACTCACTCTGGCACCTTGACGTCTCTCTTGTGTTGCGGTGCCCCAAACTGGACACCATACTCGAGGTGTGGCCTCCCCAGTGCTGAGTTCTGTGACACAGTAACTTCAGGAGGCTGCCTGAGTGCTGTCTGCAAGTTGGGTTAATTTATGTTTTCCCTAATAGAAACCTGAACCCTGTGTAGGATTATTAGAATAAACCTCTGGATAAAATGACCAGAGCAGACTTGGAAACAGTGAGCTGAACGTTGTCATGCTGTGTGACTAGCATTTCCACACTGGTTCTGGTGAGTGGGCCACAAGAAGTCAAAAGACAAGGATTTTAATTCTTAGCACTGATTCCCTTCAAGAATAGAATAGAATAGACCAGACCAGACCAGGTTGGAAGAGACCTTCAAGATCATCAAGTCCAACCTATCACCCAACATCACCTAAACAACTAACCCATGGCACCAAGCACCCCATCCAGTCTCCTCCTGAACACCTCCAGTGATGGTGACTCCACCACCTCCCCAGCCAGCCCATTCCAATGGGCAATCACTTTCTCTGTGTAAAGCTTCCTTCCTCCTGACCTCCAGCCTGAACCTCCCCTGGTGCAGCCTGAGACTGTGTCCTCTTGTTCTGGTACTGGCTGCCTGGGAGAAGAGACCAACCTCTGCCTGTCTACAACCTCCCTTCAGGTAGTTGTAGACAGCAATAAGGTCTCCCCTGAGCCTCCTCTTCTCCAGGCTAAGCAACCCCAGCTCCCTCAGCCTCTCCTCACTGGGCTGTGCTCCAAGCCCCTCACCAATTTTGCTGCCCTTCTCTGGACACGCTCCAGCAAGTCAACCTCCTTCCTAAACTGAGGGGCCCGGAACTGGACACAGGACTCAAGGTGTGGCCTAACCAGTGCAGTGTACAGGGGCACAATGACCTCCATGCTCCTGCTGGCCACACTGTTCTTGATGCAGGCCAGGATGCCATTGGCCCTCCTGGCCACCTGGGCACACCTCAGGCTCATGTTCAGCCTACCAGCAACCAGTACCCCCAGGTCATAGGAGAGTTCCATTTCACTCCTGCAAATAGGCTCTGGTTTAAATCACCAAAATGCAACCACAAGCCTCACTGGACATCATGCCTGTGAAGATGCCTCCTCTCCATGTAAGAGCACATGTCTTCTGCCCAGGGCAACTGACACAGGGGGCTCTGGAGAAGATCAAGACTAGTGAAAGGCACAAGCCCTGTGAGGAGAGGCTGAGGGAGCTGGGGTTGCTTAGCCTGGAGAAGAGGAGGCTCAGGGGAGACCTTGTTGCTGTCTACAACTACCTGAAGGGAGGTTGTAGCCAGGTGGGGGTTGGTCTCTTCTCCCAGGCAACCAGCTCTGGGCCTTTCACAAGCCTTGCTGCCCTTCTCTGGAAGGTCTGACCCTCTGCTCAAGGAAGGCCACCTGGGTCAAGTTTCAGGATCATATTTAAATGGCTTTTGATGGATAGGATAGGATAGGATAGGATAGGATAGGATAGGATAGGATAGGATAGGATAGGATAGGATAGAATAGGATTAGAATAGAAGAGGATAGAATAGGATAAGAATAGAAGAGGGTAGAATAGACTATAGAATAGAATAGAGTAAAATAGAATAGAGTAGAGTAGAATAGAATAGAATTAACCAGGTTGGAAAAGACCTCCAAGATCATCAAGTCCAACCTATCACCCAGCACCATCTGATCAACTAAACCATGGCACCAAGTGCCTCACCCAGTCTCTTCCTAAACACCTCCAGGGATGGTGACTCCACCCCCTCCCTGGGCAGCACATCCCAATGGCCAATCTCTCTTTGTGTGTAAAGCATGCAAAGCCATGGCCTGCTGTGGCAATCCCATGTGTGCTCCCAGCAGCCCTCTTGCACCTGTTCTTGCAGCTTGTTCTGCTGTCTTAGCCAGAGCACAGGCAGAATATTGTCCCTGCAGCACAGCTTCTGCAGGACTGTCACAAATGATACTACAAGGTAGTGCTGTGGATCAGTGCAGAGGGGCATTGGCACATGGAGAGAGTGGTATTTAAGGAAGGAAAGAATTGCTTGTCTGAGCATGCTAAACGAACTGCCTTCGTGCTGCCACAACCTAATTTGATCTCCCAGGACCCATTTCCTCAGCTAATTGGAACCTGAGATGCCACACATGTAAATTCTCCCTCGCAGCTGCATTTGTTTCAGGCCAGTGGAGCAAATGGTTCGGGATGGACCGGGGATGAGCGCAGTGCCTCTGGTCCTTCAGGCCAGCCTCAGACTGATGCTGGCGGCAGTTGCCATGGCCCTTTCCTTTGCAAATGAGTGTCTGATGCTACATCCCTGTGGAGCTGAATGTGGTGCCTGGGGAAAGGCTGCCCTGCTTTTCTATCTCATTGTTTGCAGAATTCTCCTAGTTGTTTCCTTGCAGGAGCAAAGGTGCTGTGCTGCTGGAGGTGGTTTGAGGCAGTAGTGCTGGGTGTGCAGAGGGAAGAAAGAGGAGTTTCCCGTCAGAGTTGTAGGGTGAAGACAGAGTGAATGTGCCTCATGGAATTCCACCCTTGGCTGATGTGTTACCATCTGACTGATGTGTTTACAACTACCTGAAGGGAGGTTGTAGCCAGGTGGGGGGTGGTCTCTTCTCCCAGGTGGCCAGCACTAGAACAAGAGGACACAGTCTCAAGCTGTGCAAGGGAAGGTTTAGGCTGTATGTTAGGAAGAAATTCTTCCCAGAAAGAGAGATTGGCCATTGGAATGTGCTGCCCAGGGAGGTGGTGGAGTCACCATCACTGGAGGTGTTTAAAAAGAGACTGGATGAGGCACTTGGTGCCATGGTTTAGTTGATTAGATGGTGTTGGGTGATAGGTTGGCCTTTTCCAACCTGGTTAATTCTCCTCTCCTCTCCTCTCCTCTCCTCTCCTCTCCTCTCCTCTCCTCTCCTCTCCTCTCCTCTCCTCTCCTCTCCTCTCCTCTCCTCTCCCTCTCCTCTCCTCTCCTCTCCTCTCCTCTCCTCTCCTCTCCTCTCCTCTCCTCTCCTCTCCTCTCCTCTCCTCTCCTCTCCTCTCCTCTCCTCTCCTCTCCTCTCCTCTCCTCTCCTCTCCTCTCCTCCTCTCCTCTCCTCTCCTCTCCTCTCCTCTCCTCTCCTCTCCTCTCCTCTCCTCTCCTCTCCTCTCCTCTCCTCCTCTCCTCTCCTCTCCTCTCCTCTCCTCTCCTCTCCTCTCCTCTCCTCTCCTCTCCTCTCCTCTCCTCTCCTCTCCTCTCCTCTCCTCTCCTCTCCTCCTCCTCTCCTCTCCTCTCTCTCTCCTCTCCTCTCCTCTCCTCTCCTCTCCTCTCCTCTCCTCTCCTCTCCTCTCCTCCTCTCTCCTCTCCTCTCCCTCCCCTCCCCTCCCCTCCCCTCCCCTCCCCTCCCCTCCCCTCCCCTCCCCTCCCCTCCCCTCCCCTCCCCTCCCCTCCCCTCCCCTCCCCTCCCCTCCCCTCCCCTCCCCTCCCCTCCCCTCCCCTCCCCTTCCCTCCCCTCCCCTTCCCTTCCCCTTCCCTTCCCTTCCCTTCCCTTCCCTTCCCTTCCCTTCCCTTCCCTTCCCTTCCCTTCCCTTCCCTTCCCTTCCCTTCCCTTCCCTTCCCTTCCCTTCCCTTCCCTTCCCTTCCCTTCCCTTCCCTTCCCTTCCCTTCCCCTTCCCTTCCCTTCCCTTCCCTGTCTGCTTCAGTGATGAGTCTGTAGCAAGGGAAACCCAAGCAGGCCACTGGCTGATAATTTAGGTCCCAAACAGAAACCGAACTTTCCCCCTTTGCCAGTGAAACATTTAAACCTACTTTATCTTTGGATCAGACTGATTCAAGCAGCTTCTCTGGCACATTGATTGTCCTGAATGTCCTTTTCTGAGCTGGCTATTTTAGAGCAAACATCTCCCTGTAGATTTTACAATGTAATACTTTGCTCAAAGCTCGTGTTTTGCTGCTTTTTTTTCCCATTTTTTTCCCCAAGGATCTGGTGCAGATCCAAAACTGATGATGGATGTAACTGACTGAAGTTAGGTGTCACAGCTCTGTGTTTCCTTCCCTTTTGGAAAACTGAGTGTTTTCTCTCATGGGAAGTAAGAAACATGGATTCTGATGGCACCAAGCTGAGTAACTTTCACATGGGGAGATGAAAAAGTGCAGGCCTGAGGTGCCTGGGATAGAACAGAATAGAATAGAATAGAATAGAATAGAATAGAATAGAATAGAATAGAATAGAATAGAATAGAATAGAATAGAATAGAATAGAATAGAATAGAATAGAATAGAATGGGATGGGATGGGATGGGATGGGATGGGATGGGATGGAATGGAATGGAATAGAATAGAATAGAATAGACCAGGTTGGAAGAGACCTTCAAGATCATCGCGTCCAACCTATCATCCAACACCACCTAATCAACTAACTCATGGCACCAAGCACCCCAATCAAGTCTCCTCTTGAACACCTCCAGTGATGGCGATTCCACCACCTCCCCAGGCAGCCCATTCCAATGGGTAATCACTCTCTCTGTGTGAAACTTCCTCCTAACCTCCAGCCTGAACCTCCCCTGGTGCAGCCTGAGACTGTGTCCTCTTGTTCTGGTGCTGGGTGCCTGGGAGAAGAGACCAACCTCTGCCTGTCTACAACCTCCCTTCAGGTAGCTGTGGACAGCCATAAGGTCACCCCTGAGTCTCCTCTTCTCCATTCCACACCAACCACACATGGGAAGAGTCATGCAAGTTTTAGCATGTCACCAGCAAAACTTTTATTGCTACTTGAAAGTTAAGAACAATGGTGGGGGTTTTATTTCTTTCCCAAGTTCCATATTGATCACTTCAGTAGCTTGGTGGCTACTGGAAATACTCTTCTGTGCTGGAGCACTCTGCTTTGCTGGAGTCAATTGTGCCTCCACATGTGGGAATGCTGCACTTCCCTGCTGTCACTCACATACTGCAAGCAAAAACTACTTCCCTTTACTTGCACTTGGGGTTGAAATGGCTCTTCAGAGGTTCCCAGCACTGGTAGTAGCTTTTATCCAGGCGATTGCAAGTCTGGAGGCCCCACTTGGTGACAGCCAGACTGAGGGAAGTTTCAAACATGAAGGCCTGTTGGGAAGAGTGAAGGTAGGTTAGGGCAGGAGAGCAAAAGTGTAAATCCAGGCCAGGTGGCACTGCTCTACCACAAACAGGAGCTGTTTACATAGTCCAGCACTGCTCTCCAGCCTGATCAGCCCAGGAAGGAACTGCTTTTCAGAGCTGGCATTGCAGTGCTAGTATTAACCAGGTCTCAGGAGTGACTTTGGACTCCCTGAATGTCCACCTTGATCCAAAAGCTCTAATTCCAGGTCTGCTGATGATCATCATTAGATTTTAGGAGGTGGAGAAAGGAGGACAGTTGGGGGTTTCACTTCTTTGTCCATAGGCTAAGACCAAAATTAAATTAATCAGCATGAAAATTCCCAGCTTCCTGCTCAGGCAACAGTTTATGTGGGCAGATGATCAAAGCTGCCTGGCATTGCATAGCTCCAGGGGAGCTCCTGGTGCTGATCAGCAAGGGAGGGAAATGCTTTTCCAACTTGCCAGCAAGAAGCAAGGCTGTATTTTGAGAGTGACACAGCTGTGTTCTGCTGGGCTGTGTTCAAAGTCTTGCTGACTCCCTTGGCTTCTTACCATGGTTCCTTCTGCAACCCTCTCAGGCTCCAGCTTGGCTTTGCTTGCCTTCTCAAAACAGTCAGCATCTGGCCCATGAGGAGTCATCATGCTGTGCAAGCTGCCCCCTCCAGGCTGGAAGCCTTCCTCCTTTGCTTCATAGTGGCCTTTGATGAGCCCCATGAACTCACTCATGCAGTTCCCTGTGGGAGGCATAGAGAAGAGGTTTCAACACAGTGTGACTGGGAGGCATCACAGCTGGGCTGTGAGCTCCTTGAAACCTATGAACTAAGCTGGACCAGCAGTGGGGGTTTCTAAGCAGAGTATCACATGAGAGGACATTGTGGATCCTACAGGCCATGCTTGTAAAGCTGTGCAGGCTTTCTTCTACTCTTATCAGGATTCAGAAACAGAAAGGAAGGTACTTTCATGTTGGTACACCTATGCTTTTCCTACCACCTGGAGCTGTGTGATGTAACCTGATGTTTACAGACTTGGATAAGAGATCTTACAGTGCTGTAAAGCAAGTTCAGTACAGTCATCCCTGTGTTGCAGGTGCTTGAAGCACAAACCAGAGCAGGTTGCCTCATTCCCACCCTGGAAGGATAATCCCATGTGGAGAACTGGATGTCTAGCATCCATTCAATGCAACATGTGGCCATGCTTTGTCAAGAAGAAAGAAAGAAACAAACAAATGTCAAAAGTAAATTGACTCTGGTGATGGCAATCCTCAAACATCAACCAACTACTCTGCCTGAGAAGGAGTCCAGTTCCTGATTGCTGGCTTCTTAAATCATAGAATCACAGAATCAGTAAGATTGGAAAAGACCTCAAAGATCATCAAGTCCAACCTGTCACCCAGCATCTCATGACTAACTAAACCATGGCTTCAAGTGCCATGTCCAATCCCCACTTGAACACCTCCAGGGATGGTGACTCCATCACCTCCCTGGGCAGCACATTCCAACAGCTAAAAACTCTCTCTGTGAAGAACTTTCTCCTCACCTCCAGCCTAAACCTCCCCTGGCACAGCTTGAGACTGTTTCCTCTTGTTCTGGTGCTGGTTGCCTGGGAGAAGAGACCAATCCCCTCCTGGCTACAACCTGCCTTCAGGTAGTTGTAGAGAGCAATAAGGTCTCCCCTGAGCCTCCTCTTCTCCAGAGACACCACTCTCACTGTGCCAGAGGTACCTCTATCACTGTGCAGCAGGTAAAGAAGGGCTCAGGAGAGCCAGCTCACTGCTTTGCTGTGACTCTGATCCCACCTCCTGATGGCCTTGGGCAGTTCTACATCCCTCTGTATTTCTCACCACCTGTGCTACCATCATTTTCTCTCTCCCGTTCCTTTTCCACCTACTCTAATGAGGTATTAAGAAATTCACGGCTGGATGACAGGACAATTTCTGACAGATTTGTGCAATGCCAAGTTCAATATGTTCCCAGTCTCAGTGGGAGCCCCTTGAGTACAGATGCATCCATCTATGCAGGCACAACCAGCCCATCCCCTCTGATTGGTTTTGTGAGACGCTCTAAATAGGAACATCTTTGGTTTTGTGTGCTTGCCGAGGAGGCACTGACTGGCTCCAAGAGGCTGGCTCTGAGGCTGCCAAGGACAACAATTCAGAATGCCACATCCCTGTGTGTCCTCTCTAATAAATGGGGGCTGGCTTGCTTGGTTGTCTGTTTTTCTCTGTAGTCCTGTACTCAAAGAGCAGACATACGGTGGTAGTATGGTGGCCGGAAGGTGTTGTTAGCTACCCCCCAGCGTGGAGGAAATATCACAAAGTCAGCCAGGGCCACTCCAGGACGGGTTGTCTTGGCTGTCAGGACAGTGAAGATGGAAGGATCCTGAAAAAAAACACCATAAAATAAAAGGTGAAAGCATGAAACAGAGCAGGGCTCAGAGCTGCCAGCTCAGCTCAGCCTTCCAGTAAACCTGGCTGATGTAGGTCTCCCTTGCCAAAGGGATTCGTGATCTGGTGTGACAGTGCCCAGCATCTCAGTCCCATGCTGAATATGGCAGGAAAGAGATGGAACTGGATGGCTCTTCCTTTAGGCAGCCTTGGGGAGCAATGGAGACCTATGGAGCTGGCAGCATAGGTGTTAAGGAGGAACAGCTCTGCAAGAAGAGGTACTGCAATTGCAGGAGCAGTCTCCAGCACTCCTACACTGAACTATCACAGTATCATAGTATCATTCAGGGTTGGAAGGGACCACAAGGATCATCTAGTTCCAACCCCCCTGCCATGAGCAGGGACACCCCACACTACATCAGCCTGGCCACAGCCTTGTCCAGCCTGGGCTTAAACACCTCCAGGGATGGCACCCCAACCACCTCCCTGGACAACCCATTCCAGGGCTTCACCACTCTCATGGGGAAGAACTTCCTCCTCACCTCCAGCCTGAATCTCCCCATCTCCAGCTTCATTCCATTCCCCCTAGTCCTATCACTCCCTGAGATCCTGAGCAGTCCCTCCCCAGCCTTCCTGTAGCCCCCTTCAGATACTGGAAGGCCACAATGAGGTCACCTGGGAGCCTTCTCTTCTCCAGACTGAACAGCCCCAGGGAAAGAAGTGCTGGGTTCCTGCTGCTCAGGGAGGGTTTGAACAGCACCATGCATCCATGCAGCATTGCCCTGCCATGCCCGGCTCCAGAACTTACCGCGTGGTCAAAAGCAACAGCGTTAATGACCATGAATTTGTCCAGCTGGTACTTGTAGGGTGTGTAGTTCCCATGCCAGGCTACAACATTGAAGGGGGAGAATTCCTACCAAAGCAAAGAGACAGAGGGTTACCATGCACAACCTTCCAACCTGCTGCACGAGCGCAAAGTGGGCAGCTCCACATCCCTCTGTTCTGACATAATTTCCCTTCTCCTGTTCCTTGTCTGTGTACTTGAATGAGACATTAAGAAATTCATGGATGGATGACAGGACAAGTTCTGACGCATTTGTGCAGTGCCAAGTTCAATAGGTACCCAGTCTCAGTGCTGATGAGAGGTACACTGGCAGCCTGGAGCACAAAGTCCTTTAGGCAGAGCCCAACACTGCAAGGGAGTTGCAGAACTGTAAGGCATTTCCACCAGACCCACTCCCTGGGGTTTGGTCTCCAAGGGCAGACAGTAGTTGAACAAGGCCAGCTGCCACACTGGCTTTCTGGTAAAGAAACCATGTGTTTTTTTCCCACAGCAGCTCCTCTTTTCTACTCTGTCACTACAAATGTATGGAAACAGTGAGGCGAAGACCAGCATTGAGTCTTTGGGCAAGCACGTCTTCACCAACACTTATTTGCACCCTGAGGGGCCTCAGCTGGGAAGATGTGTGCCCCAAACAAGCAAAGGCTCAGTCTTGTCCCACTTAACCCAGCAGAACCTCCTGAGACTACATGCATGCTGCTGAGAACAAGTCTTATCAGGAGTGGCTGAGGGAAGTGGGATTGTTTAATCAGGGGAAAAGGAGGCTCAGTGTAGACCTCCTCACTCTCTGCAACTCCCTGAAGGGAGGTTGTAGCAAGATGCGTGTTGATCTCTTCTCCCATGTAACTAGCAATAGGATGAGAACAAATGGCCTCAACTTGCACCAGGGGAGATTTAGATTGGATATTAGGAAATAATTATTTACTGAAAGAGGGGCCAAGTGTTGGAACAGCCTGACCAGGGAAGTGGTGGAGTCATCATCCCTGATGGTGTTCAAAAACCATACAGATATGGCACGTCAGGGCCATGGTGTGTTGGGTTGACAGCTGGACTTGATCTTAGAGGTCTTTTCCATCCTTTATGATTTTATGAGTTGCTTATCCCAGGCCATGCACTAGAAGTTGCTGCACTTCAGGGTTACCTGTTCCCCAAGGGCATCCTCACCTGCTGGGCTGCAAACAGCTTGCCCTGGTACTTGCTGATCACTGTGTAACCTCCTGGCACTTGGCGGTCTTCATACCACGCAACGGGCACCAGGAAATCACGTGGGTTGGCCAGGCCATTGGCTCCTGTGGAAGAAAGAATAGAGTAGAGTAGAGTAGAGTAGAGTAGAGTAGAGTGGAGTAGAGTAGAGTAGAGTAGAGTGGAGTAGAGTAGAGTAGAGTAGAGTAGAATACAATAGAATAGAATAGAATAGAATAGAATAGAATAGAATAGAATAGAATAGAATAGAATAGAATAGAATAAACCAGTTGGAAAAGACCTTCAAGATCGTCAAGTCCAACCTACCACCAAACACCATCTAATCAACTAAACCATGGCACCAAGCACCTCATCCAGTCTCTTCTTAAACACTCCAGTGGTGGTGACTCCACCACCTCCCTGGGCAGCACATTCCAATGGCCAATCTCTCTTTCTGGGAAGAATGTCTTCCTAACATCCAGCCTAAATGTCCCCTGTGCAGCTTGAGATGCCAGAGCTCTTTGGGTGAGCTGCAAACACAGAGAGGCTGGCACAAATTCCTGGCTTTGTGGGTGCCCTTCTATATTTTGAATGATCTTACTGCTCCTTGCCCCACCACAAAAGCTGAAATAGTCATGTACTTCTTGTGCTTCTATGAGCAAGTAAGTGTAATACAGCCTAGTATTTAAATTTATCCTCACCTTATCCTCACAGAAGGTGAGGATAAGACAGGTCCCTTGTGAACAAGATTACTCCTCTAGGTCCCTTCTGAACAAGATCCATAGAATCATAGAATCAGTCAGGAACAAGATTCATAGAATCATAGAATCAGTCAGGGTTGGAAGGGACCACAAGGATCATCTAGTTCCAACCCCCCTGCCATGGGCAGGGACACCCCACACTAGATCAGCCTGGCCACAGCCTCATCCAGCCTGGTCTTAAACACCTCCAGGGATGGGGCCTCAACCACCTCCCTGGACAACCCATTCCAGGGCTTCACCACTCTCATGGGGAAGAACTTCCTCCTCACCTCCAGCCTGAATCTCCCCACTTCCAGCTTCATTCCATTCCCCCTAGTCCTATCACTACCTGAGATCCTAAGAAGTCCCTCCCCAGCCTTCCTGTAGGCCCCCTTCAGATTACTATGCCATCCTCAATTAAAAGCAGGGAACAAACTAGAACACAGGAGGTTTCACTTGAGCATAAGAAAAAAATCATTTCCTCTGGCCTAGAGCACTGGAAGAGGCTGCAGAGGCAGTTCTGGGCTATGCCTTTAAAATTTAGCTGCAGATTTCTAGCAGAAAAGTAGGAAAATATAAACAAATCACTGCTGGGTGTAAAAAAGAGAACAAAAGATTATTCTATGCAAATTCATTGGGTAGATGTCTGGGATAAGAGAAGCTGTATCATAACAATTCTTCACATTTCACTTCCCTTTTCATTCCTTTTCTCCTCTGATCTTGGCTGTTCTGCTTTGCCAGGCAGAAGATAATGCTTCTGGTTGACCTTGAGATAAGACTAATGCTGCTTTCTCCCAGCTTCTCTCTCTCTCTCTGATACAGGGGGATTTGGGAGGTTTGGAGGGAGGTATTGGAGCAGCTTCCCTGGTCTTTTGGACCAGGGGGGTTTCCATGTTGTTTGCTAATTGTAAATACCTGTATAATATTGTAACTCCTGTATGTGTTGTACACATTCATTGCATTCCATGGTAGAGGGTAGTTTCTGCTTGTAAATGCAGCTTCATTTACTTCTAACTGAGTTTGTCTGGCTCAAGTTAATGCTGGGGGAAACTTCAACCCACCACAGCTGCCCAGAGAGGCTGTGGAATCTACTCCTTTCAAACCCCACCTGGGCATCTCCCTGTGCAACCTGCTCCAGATGAACCTGCTCTGGAAGTGGGGGTTGGATTAGGTGAGCTCCAGAGGTCCCTTCCAACCCCTGCCATAAAAATGTAGGGTGGATTGCTTTCCTTTTCCTTTTGGACATCCTGCTGACTGGATACTTAGTCATGCAGAGGAGGCCAAACACATGTCTGAATGCTTGCATAAAGAGGGATAAAATGAGGGATACTGATACCTACAGAATCTTAGTATCATAGTATCAGTCAGGGTTGGAAGGGACCACAAGGAGCATCTAGTTCCAACCCCCCTGCCATGGGCAGGGACACCCCACACTAGATCAGCCTGGCCAGAGCCTCATCCAGCCTGCTCTTAAACACCTCCAGGGACGGGGCCTCAACCACCTCCCTGGACAACCCATTCCAGGGCTTCACCACTCTCATGGGGAAGAACTTCCTCCTCACCTCCAGCCTCAATCTCCCCACCTCCAGCTTCATCCCATTAGGGCCCACCAAGGGTGTTGGCAGCACCAGGGGTGCATTTTCAAGGTGTGAGACACCATGCAGGTGCTGACATGTTCTTTTCAGCATGAGTTATGAAGTGTTTGGGAATTTCTTGGATAAAAATGCAGACATTACTACCTGCTGCTGAGGTGTAACAGTTGATGCTTCTCTCCAGCTGTCATTTGCTCAAGTGAAAAGTGAAGCCAGAGTAAAGACAGACTGAAATACAAAGGATCTTGGTCTCTGAGGAGAAGGTGGGTAGATGGTGAGAAGAGGAGCTCTTATAATTGCCACCTCCTGGAAAGGTTTATAGGCAAGTGCACTCATTTTCTTTTCTCCAGCAAGTGAACCTTATAATAGATTCCTGCCTTCTGGAGACCAAGAGAAAAATGAAACTCCAAATCCAGCTCAACAGTGTCTGAAAAAAAATAGCTAATGGGAAACCTCATTACCAACAGGCTGAGACAGCAGTGTCAATACTCAAGTGGATCAGGCACAGAGTGCAAGCAGGTGAAGGCAGGTGACCTCAGGTGGCTGGAAGGAGAGCTGCTGAAAGAAAACCACTGGAGGCTTGATGTGGAAAGAGGTGTGCCCAGCATGTCACATGGGAAAGATGCTCAAGTGAGGTCCCATAAGTCCCATTATATAGCTGGAAATAGGACTGGTTCCCCACTGCAGGTACAAGAAGCTTTGGTTTCAGTATGGCTATGAGATGTTGGTAAAGGCCCCATAAATGTAGATGGGACATGCCAAGATTTTTACTGCTTGGTAATAGCTAGCTCAGTTTTCTTCAAGCATGCCCAGTTTTTTAGATCTACCTGAGAGCTATGAAACAAGTGCAACCCAGTGGGGGAAGAAAAATCACAGAATCACAGAATCACCAAGGTTGGAAGAGACCTCAAAGATCACCAAGTCCAAGCTGTCACCACAGACCTCACGACTAAACCATGGCACCAAGTGCCACATCCAGGCCCCTCTTGAACACCTCCAGGGATGGTGACTCCACCACCTCCCTGGGCAGCACATTCCAATGGCTAACAGCTCTCTCAGGGAAGAACTTTCCCCTCACCTCGAGCCTAAACTTGGTGCAGCTTGGCCAACCCAACCTAAAATCAAAACCAACCCATCCCAAACCACCCTTCTGATAGTGGAGAAATATTGGTGCCAGGTTTTGTGATTATTTTAGCTATTTGAATGGAAGCTTCACTTCCCTTCCCTGAGACAATCTTAACAGCAGTAACCAAGGGGTGTTTTTCTCATCAACAAAAGTTTGGAGGCAAGTATTCCAGGGATCATAGAATGGCAGAGGTTAGGAAGGAGCTCCAAAGATCATTCAGTCCATCCTACATGCCAAAGCAGCTTCACTTAGAGCAGGTTAGGATAGGATAGGATAGGATAGGATAGGATAGGATAGGATAGGATAGGATAGGATAGGATAGGATAGGAGAGAAGAGAAGAGAGAAGAGAAGAGAAGAGAAGAGAAGAGAAGAGAAGAGAAGAGAAGAGAAGAGAAGAGAAGAGAAGAGAAGAGAAGAGAAGAGAAGAGAAGAGAAGAGAAGAGAAGAGAAGAGAAGAGAAGAGAAGAGAAGAGAAGAGAAGAGAAGAGAAGAGAAGAGAAGAGAAGAGAAGAGAAGAGAAGAGAAGAGAAGAGAAGAGAAGAGAATTAACCAGGTTGGGAAAGACCTTTGAGATCATTAAGTCCAGTCCAACCTATCACCCAACACCATCTAATCAACTAAACCATGGCACCAAGTGCCTCATCCAGGCTCTTCCTAAACACCTCCAGTGATGGTGACTCCACCATCTCCCTGGGCAGCACATTCCAATGGCCAATCTCTCTCTCTGGAAAGAACTTCTTCCTAACATCCAGCCTAAACCTCCCCTGGCACAACTTGAGACTGTGTCCTCTTGTTCTGGTGCTGGTTGCCTGGGAGAAGAGACCAACCCCCTCCTGGCTACAACCTCCCTTCAGGTTGCACAGGAACGTGCCCAGGTGGGTTTTGAAAGTCTCCAGAGAAGGACACCACACAGCCTGTCTAGGCAGCCAGTGCTCTGCCATCCTCACAGGAAGGAAGTTTCTCTTTAAGTTCTAGTGAAACCTCCTGTGTTCTAGTTTGTACCTTCTGGCCCTTGTCCTATGACTGAGCACCACAGAAAAGAGCCCAGCACCATCATCTTGACTTCCACCCTTTAGGTACTGATAATATCCCTTCTCAGTATTCTCTTAGCCAGGCTAAAGAGCCCCAGGTCTCTCAGCTTCTCCACTGGATGCTCTCTCCAGTAGTTTTCTGTCCCTCTTGAGCTGGAGAACCCAGAACTCGACACAATACTCCAGGTTTGGCCTCACCAGGGCAGAGTAAAGGGTGAGGAGAACATTCCTTGGCCTGCTGGCCTCACTCTTCTTAATGCACCCCAGGATACTGTTGGTCTTCTTGGCCATGAAGGCACATTATTGGCTCCTGGTGAACTTGTCCAACAGCACTCCAGGTTCTTCTCCACAGAGCTGCTTTCTATCAGGTCAGTCCCTAACCTGCACACCCCAAGGAAGGTGAAATAACCTGAACTGAGCAGCTGCAGAGAGGTGGCAGTGAAATGACAGCAAGGAGGACGGAGCTTCAGCCGCCACGCTCCCGCGCAATATCTTTGTCACGGCAGCAGGAGGCTGTGCCTTCATGATCTGCAGCACTGCACACACCAGGAGGCAGCTGGCAGGGAGGTCTGTGATTTATGAGAGCTAGACCTGTGCTCTGTGAAAGCAGATCCACCCTGGCAGCACAACACGGGATGTGAATGCGTTGCTGATGCGAGTCCTCCGCTGCTCATTTTGTTGATTGCTAATTCTCCAAGAGGAACAGCTTCTGACACTGAAGCACTCTAGGCTCTGGAGCTCTAAGGTGCCCCTGTTAACACAGGTCAGGGGGGAGAAAACCCCCACATGATTAAACCTAAAAGGGGGCTTCAAGAATAACTGTTGCCTCTGAAACTTGCCTTTGTTTTACTGGGTAAATCATAGAATCTTAAAATCAATAAGGTTGGAAGAGACCTCAGAGATCATCAAGTCCAACCTGTCACCCAACACCTCATGACTAACTAAACCATGGCACTAAGTGCCACATCCAATCCCCTCCTGAACACCTCCAGGGATGGTGACTCCATCACCTCCCTGGGCAGCACATTCCAATGACTAATAACTCTCTCTCTGTGAAGAACTTTCTCCTCACCTCCAGACTAAACCTCCCCTGGCACAGCTTGAGACTGTGTCCTCTTGTTCTGGTGCTGGTTGCCTGGGAGAAGAGACCAACCCCCTCCTGGCTGCAACCTCCCTTCTGGTAGTTGTAGACAGCAATAAGGTTTCCCCTGAGCCTCCTCTTCTCCAGGCTAAGCAACCCCAGCTCCCTCAGCCTCTCCTCACAGGGCTGTGCTCAAGGCCTCTCCCCAGCCTTGTTGCCCTTCTCTGGACACCTTCAAGAGTCTCAATGTCCTTCTTAAACTGAGGGGCCCAGAACTGGACACAGGACTCAAAGTATAACCAGTGCTGAGTACAGGGCAGATTGACTTCCCTGCTCCTGCTGGCCACACTATTCCTGATGCAGGCCAGGATGCCATTGGCCCTCTTGGCCACCTGGGCACACTGCAGGCTCATGTTCAGCCAGCTGTCAATCAGTACCCCCAGGTCCCTTTCTGTTTGGCTGCTCTGCCACACCTGTAAGTCAGAGGCATCAGTGATGAGGGCCTTTTGAGTTTCTTTTGGTAAGAACAGGTTCAGAGACAGCAGACAGGGACTCTCAGACCAGAAAGGAAGAGAGAAAGTGGGAGAGAAGTGGTTCCTTTAGTCCCAGGGGACAATCAGCAGCACTGAGCTGGCATACTGTTCCAGGGGGATGCTTGCTCTGCTGGGGAACAGTGGTACTGGGATGAAAAGCATTTTTCTGCAGGACATCTGCTTGGAAGGATGTGTTACATAGGAGGTAAAAGGATGGGCTGAGGCTTGCAATTCCTGTCTCTTTATATAGAATTCACTGTAGGTCTGATGGGAGATTGTTACCAATGGGTCCCAGGTCAGGCAGCTCAAAATGTGCCCCATACACCTCCAGGATGTAGCCTCTGGTCTCTCCAAAACACCTCCACACTGAAGCGCATTCCTAGCTGGAAAACAAAGGGAGATAATGGCATCCTCCCAGGGCTGCCTGACAAACCATGAACAGCTGAATGCAGCAGCTGGCGTGCTCCAGTGTCAGGCTCTGGGCAGCCACAGGAAAGGTGCTGTCAGCCCTTACCTGAATGACACAGATTTCATTGGGCTCCACCATCATCTTCCCAAACTCAGTTGTGATGAGCAGCTTCCCTTGCTGGGGCACTGTGAAAATAAAGAGCAGGCAGAGAAGCTGAAGCAATGTGATGATTGCCACCCCTCCTTCCCCCCAAAGCACCCAGGCTCCAAAAAAAGAGCAATGCCTCCTGTCTGGCCCTGATTCACATCAGGACTGGGCTCCCTCTCCCATGCAGAACCTTGCAGCAGAGCTGCCCACACAGGTCTGGGGCTTCTAGACAAGCCCCACAGCCCCCATGTCACACCAGGTACCTGCAGGAGGTTAGGGCATCCTTCACTTTGTGCCTTGATACAAAGTTTATGCCACAGTCCAAAGGAGAGGCTGAGGGAGCTGGGGTTGCTTAGCCTGGAGAAGAGGAGGCTCAGGGGAGACCTTCTTCCTCTCTACAACTCCCTGAAGGGAGGTTGTAGCCAGGTGGGGGTTGGTCTCTTCTCCCAGGCAACCAGCACCAGAACAAGAGGACACAGTCTCAAGCTGTGCCAGGAGAAGTTTAGGCTGGAGGTGAGGAGAAAGTTCTTCCCTGAGAGAGTTGTTAACCATTGGAATGTGCTGCCCAGGGAGGTGGTGGAGTCGCCATCCCTGGAGGTGTTCAAGAGGGGATTGGATGTGGCACTTGGTGCCATGGCCTAGTCATGAGACGCTGGGTGACAGGTTGGACTTGATGATCTTTGAGGACTCTTCCAACCTTGGTGACTCTGTGATTCAAGTCTATTTTGGGCCATATCTGCCTGCCTCATGATCTTCACGTAAACCATGCACGTCCCCATCCTTGTTATGACTGTGGCAGCAGGAGATAGCTGGGAATAATTCATTCTCCCTGCTTCCTGAGAGCAAAAGCAACGCTTGACTAACATCTGCATTATTTTCTGTGCCTGTCCTGGCCCTGGAGAGCTCACATTTTGAATTGCAAAAGCAGCAGATAAATACAACCTGCCCCAAGTCTTTCACTTCACGGCAGCGAGGGAGGGGAGAGAGAGCAATTTAATAGCTATTTGATGAGAGGAATGTTTCTGTGGGTAACCTGAAGGCATGTTTGTCCCATGGTCAGGAAAGATACAAGCAAATGTCAGACTTCTGATATCACTCAGAAGCTTTTTCAGCATGTACACACTTTATGTGCCAGCCTCAATGCTTATCATGGCAGCCTGGCTGCCTGAGGCTGGCAGTACGTGGGAGCTAAGCTGCCGTGCCAAATGCTCTTGGACTGAAAGCAAGGAAGGCTTCTAGCTGTAAGCTGTTCAGAAATCCTCAGGTTTGTGTTTCCCAGAAAACTTCCACTGTGGTGTGCCTAATATCAGTCTGGGGAGCGCTGGGGAGGTGATCCCTGAGGAGCACACCGAGGAATCTGGGTCACTGCTCAGAAAACCAAAGCTGAGGTCTGGCACAGAGATGTGCTCTCTGCTGCACAGGAGTGGTGCAGCCCATCCCACAGCCCAGCTGCTGCCAGACCACCAAGTGTGGATGGCATGAGGGTGAACCAAGTGTTCTCTACAACTCCCCAAAAGGAGGGCTATAGTGAGGTGGGGGTTGGTCTCTTCTCCCTAGTGACAAGGGATAGAATGAGAGGAAATGGCCTCAAGCTGCACCAGGGGAGGTTTAGACTGGGTATTAGGAAAACTTTCTTTACTGAAAGTGGTCAGGCATTGGAACAGGCTGCCCAGGGAACTGGTGCAAGCACCATCTCTGGAGGTGTTAAAAATGTAGATATGGCACTTTGGGACACTGCACTTTGGCCACAACAGCCCCATGCAGTGCTACAGGCTGGGGTCAGAGTGGCTGGAGAGCTGCCAGGCAGAAAGGGACCTGGGGGTACTGGTTGATGGTAGGCTGAACAGGAGCCTGCAGTGTGCCCAGGTGGCAAAGAAGGCCAATGGCATCCTGGCCTGCATCAGGAATAGTGGCCAGCAGGAGCAGGGAAGTCATTCTGCCCTGTGCTCAGCACTGGTTAGGCCACACCTTGAGTCCTGTGTCCAGTTCTGGGCCCCTCAGATAAGAAGGACTTTGAGACACTTGAACTTGTCCAGAGAAGGGCAACAAGGCTGGGGAGAGGTCTGGAGCACAGCCCTGTGAGGAGAGGCTGAGGGAGCTGGGGTTGCTTAGCCTGGAGAAGAGGAGACTCAGGGGTGACCTTATTGCTCTCTACAACTACCTGAAGGGAGGTTGTAGCCAGGTGGGGATTGGTCTCTTCTCCCAGGCAACCAGCACCAGAACAAGAGGACACAGTCTCAAGTTGTGCCAGGGGAGGTTTAGGCTGGGTGTTAGGAAGAAGTTCTTCCCAGAAAGAGTAATTTGCCATTGGAATGTGCTGCCCAGGGAGGTGGTGGAGTCACCATCCCTGCAGGTGTTCAAGAGGGGATTGGATGTGGCACTTGAAGCCATGGTTTAGTTAGTCCTGAGGTATTGGGTGACAGGTTGGACTTGATGGTCTTTGAGGTCCTTTCCAACCTTGGTGATTCTATGACTATGGTGATGCTGGGTTGACAGTTGAACTTTAGGAAGGTAAAGTTCTTCTCCAACTGAAACAATTGTATGATTTTATGATTCTCCTCTAAATTGTGCCTGTGGGGCTCAGTGCTCTGGAAGAACAGGCAGGCAGTTGGCAACCCAGGTAGACCCTCATGGGGAAAAGGAAAAGCCAAATTATCTACTCACCAATTAGGAAGTCACCATCTGAATTATAAAGGCATCTGAAGAAAAAGGAGAAAAGGAAAGTCAAGGTGCTGTAAGCCCCAGGCACCTGTGCACACCATGACTCCAGCCAGGGAGTTTTGATCTTGGATACTGATGTGGCAGAGGTCTCCCCTTCAGCACCAGAGATTGCCTTTTGCAGGTCAGTGAATGCAGTATCCTGACTGGTGCAGATGAGGCAGGGAGCTTCAATGTGCCTGGTCTGGAAGCAAGAGGTCCTCCAGCCTCTGCAAGGTCCCTGCCTCTGTGGCCATGGCTGCCTCAGGTGTGGTAAACTGAGGAGCAGGGCTGCCTTTGCCCATGAGCTGCTGCAGAGGGGAAGCTGTGTGTGTGCTGACCTCCAGGGAGCAGCTCTGGTTCCTGTGACAAGAGCAGCTGGATCCAGCACATTCCCTCTTGCTTCATCCCCAAGTCTAGCTTCCTCCTTTTGATGGCTCCCCACTCACTCCCCCATTGGCTGGCCATGGGCTACAACCTGCTTCACAAACCTGTGCCACTGGCAGCACGAAGACCTCTGCCTCTGCACACAGGAGCACAGGGGCATGAAGACAGTGGCACTGGGAACTGCTAGGCACAGCAGTGACAAACATGCACATGCAGACAGACAGCTTGGGGCAGGCTGAGCCTGTGGTGCTGCAGTCACTGACCTGTTGAGCATGGAGGTGTTGCAGACATAAATATGGATGGCAATGCCGTTGCGTCCTCTGGGCTCACCGGCACCACACAAGGTGTGCAGTCCCTATGGACAGACCCACAGCACTGGGTGACTACAGCAAGCTGTGGGGCAGGGGCCAGGCCCCTCTCCTCCCCTTATCCCACACTCTCTCACACAATGGTAGGGGTTGGAAGGGACCTCCAGAGACCACCTAGTCCAACCCCCTTGAGTTTTGGAAGTCTCCAGAGGAGACTCCACAACCTCTCTGTTTGCCCTCAAAGGAAAGATGTTTGTCCTCAAGTTCAAGGCAAACCTCCTGTCTTCTAGTTTTCACCTGCTGCTCCTTGGTCTGTCACTGCCCTATCTCCACCTCCAATACTGCCACCAGCCTTTTGACAAACATGCTGGCTTTTTGTTTAATATATTAAGGGTTTCCTAAAATCCATGCAAGCTGGGGTATTCCAGCCCAGGGACTGGGGAGCAGTGGGAGTTGTTTGCCTTTTCTTAAGTTCCTTGAAGTTTCTTAGTCACAACAACCCCAAGCAGTGCTACAGGCTGGGGTTAGAGTGGTTGGAGAGCCACCAGCCAGAAAGAGACCTGGGGGTGCTGGTTGACAGTAGGCTGAACATGAGCCAGCAGTGTGCCCAGGTGGCCAAAAAGGCCAATGGCATCCTGGCCTGCATCAGGAACAGTGTGGCCAGCTGGAGCAGGGAGGTCATTCTGCCCTGTACTCAGCACTGGTTAGGCCACACCTTGAGTCCTGTGTCCAGCTCTGGGCCCCTCAGTTTAGGAAAGATGTTGAGTTGCTGGAAGGTGTCCAGAGAAGGGCAACAAAGCTGGGGAGGGGTTTGGAACACAGCCCTGTGAGGAGAGGCTGAGGGAGCTGGGGTTGCTTAACCTGGAGAAGAGGAGGCTCAGGGGAAACCTTCTTGCTGTCTACAACTACCTGAAGGGAGGTTGTAGCCATGTGGGGGTTGGTCTCTTCTCCCAGGCAACCAGCACCAGAACAAGAGGACACAGTCTCAAGCTTCACCAGGGGAGGTTTAGGCTGGAGGTGAGGAGAAAGTTCTTCCCAGAAAGAGAGATTGGCCATGGGAATGTGCTGCCCAGGGAGGTGGTGGAGTCACCATCCCTGGAGGTGTTCAAGAGGGGATTGGATGTGGCATTTGGTGCCATGGTTTAGTAGTCATGAGGTGTTGGGTGACAGGTTGGACTTGATGATCTCTGAGGTCTTTCCCAACCTTATAGATTCTACGACTCTATGAAAGGCAACAAACAAACCCAGACCACTGTCAGCTGGTTGAAATCTGGGATCCTCTCCCCTCCCACAGACGCTCTGCAAGCCCAGTGGTATCAAACCCACTGCAGTTCACCCAGTGCTGAGCATCCCGCATGCCCTACCAGCCCCCAAACAGAGATACCCTGGCCACCAGACTTACGCTCACGAAGTCCACCTTGTTCTGAGGGGCTTTGGGGATCTCAAAAGGTTTCCATCGCAGCTAAATTGAGGCAAACAAAAAGCAAGATAAATGATGGCAGTGGTTGTAACACAAACAGGGCTGATTGTAAAGCTCCCACCCTGCTTCCCCATCCTTTATTAGCTGAGGTAGCTTTCTCTTTCCTCTTTGCCTTGCTTAATTTGGCTTACAGGTTTCCTTTTTTCCCTTTTCTTATAGAGTTGGTTTTTTATTTTCCATTTGAATCAATTTTTTTTTAACAAAATAATGATAGAATAGAATAGAATAAACCAGGCTGGAAGAGACCTTCGAGATCATCAAGTCCAACCTATCAACCAACACCATCTAATCAACTAAACCATGGCACCAAGCACCCTATCAAGTCTCCTCCTGAACACCTCCAGTGATGGTGACTCCACCACCTCCCTGGGCAGCACATTCCAATGGCCAATCTCTCTTGCTGGGAAGAACTTCTTCCTAACATCCAGCTTAAACCTCCCCTGGTGCAGCTTGAGACTGCACCTAGTTCCAACCCCCCTGCCATGGGCAGGGACACCCCACACTAGATCAGGCTCGCCAGAGCCTCATCCAGCCTGCTCTTAAACACCTCCAGGGATGGGGCCTCATTCCCATTCCAGGGCTTCACCACTCTCATGGGGAAGAACTTCCTCCTCACTTCCAGTCTGAATCTCCCCACCTCCAGCTTCATTCCATTCCCCCTAGTCCTATCACTCCCTGAGATCCTGAGAAGTCCCTCCCCATCTCCTTGTTAGCAAGGAGATTATTTCATCTAAGCTGGTAGAAAATGACAGATTTCAGGGTTGTTTTCCTTTGCTTCCAAAGACTGCCTTCCTGACAGGAATCAGAGCCAGGGCAAAGCATGGCCAGAGGGTGCTCCAGAGGCTGCTGCAACCTTCCCTGCCTCCTGCTTATTTCATGGCAGGTGTGAAGGCCAGTGATGGCATCTCAACTTGGAAGTGCTCTTCTAATGATTGTTCTGAGCCTTCAGGACTTGGAATTGAGACCCAGTTGACAGAAACCACAATGAAATACTGACAGAAAGGACACAGAATCATAGAATCAATAAGGCTGGAAAAGACCTCACAGATCATCAAGTCCAACCTGTCACCCAACACCTCAGACATCTGAAGGGACAAAGAGAAAAGACCCTGAAGGCCAGGAGGAGATATATATAGAGAGAAAGATGTGAGAGAGAAATAATTGTTGGGTATAATGACAGTCTAAAGGGAAGGACATATTCTCACTGAGGAATAAGGAAGATGGCAGTAAGTCTACTGATGAAGGAACAGGTACAGTGTAGTTCCTGTGCAACAGCTTCATTTTCACTGTGGGACCTGCAGAGCTGTCGTTCATGTGGGACAAGCAAAGCATCCAGCCCGCTGGTCTCAGCAGAGAATGATGTCTGAGCTGAGCCCCTTCTCTGGGACACTTGCAAACTACAAAGTCACTGCAAGAAGAGAAAAATGAGCACCCTGAGACAGAAAAGGAGTCCAAGAAAGGCAGTGACAGCCAGCACCAGGTGCTTAAAATGGGGAAGATTTAGTGTTCTTTCCCTGCTGTATGGTCTGTGAGCCTCCTAAGACATGGCATCTCTGCACTTACTATTGCTTTATGGCTTTTATCTCCCCAAGATTTGTCCAATCACCTTTTGAATCCCTCTGCATCCTCTGGCAAGAAGCTTCACAGTTTATGCCTCTTTTTTTTCCCCCCTCCCTTCAATGTGACATTTGTTTTCTCCCTGCCTATCAATCACAGCTCCCTTTAGTCATCTCTGTTCCAGGCTGAAGAGCTTTCTTCTGTTTCAGCACTTCTTGCACAGGTGTCATGCCACAGAGTTTCACCACATTTGTCTCTTTTTCTCTTTCATCCCCTGTGCCTTTTTGTGATTCTGCCACTGTCTTTAGACAACATTAAAAGATATCTTCCCCCCCCCCCCCCCCCCCCCCCCCCTTTGGCTTCCATGGGCTTTGCATAAGGTGTCTCCATATGGCCATGCTTTTAGATGGATGATGACTGGGAAAGCTCCTTAAGTGATCTGGGCAAAACACAAAGCACCACAGGGGGAGAGTTGGCCTCATCCAATAAACTGAACCTGTCCCAGGACCTGCTTCAGAGGGGATGAGAGAAACCAAGAGAATTGGTTTGGTTGGAAAAGACCTTTAAGGTCTGTGATGGGTTAATGCCCATCCTGAAAACAGGGGGGGGAGAGTTTGAGAGTGCTTTGGCCTCCCTGCAGGGCGTTTTCCCCCTGGGAAACTGAGTCTGCTCCACTCCCCCTCCCTGCCCAGCTAGGGTATAAAAGGGAGGACACTGCAGCCATTAGCTCTCTTTTTGGCTCCTGCCTTTCCTGGACAAGAGTTACTGCAGCTGCCTTCCTGCTTCTCTGCCTCGTGGTCAGGCCTGATCCTTCTCCCCACTACATCCACAAGGACTACAAAGGACTCATTTTGTATTTGATTTTTTTTCCTCCATCCACCCTTATCCCTTACCCTTGTGAGCCCTAGCTGTTATTGTTACATATATAAGTGCTCAGCTACTGCATGGGGTGGGGAGAGAACTCAAGGCGCTGCAGGAGTGTCTCTGACCCCTGTTTCACTTTCTGCTGTTGGAGAAAACTGGAACTAAATCTGTCAGCACTGCCTGTATAAATCCTTCAGCTTTCTAAACCAGGAGATCTGGCCCACACACCCAGCTAACTGCACCTCAGCAGGGCAGCTCTTGGTGTGCAGCATCATCTGTAGCCCATGGCCAGCTGGACAGCCCAGGGAGGTGGCTGAGTCACCAACCCTGGATGTGTTCAAAGGTGGTTTGGATGTGGTGCTTGGGGACTTTGTAGAACAGGGTCAATGGTTGGACCTGATGATCCCAAGGGTCTTTTCCAACCTGGATGTTCCTGTGATTCTGTGAGATATATATATATATATATATATAAAAGAAAATTCTTTAGCTCTGACTCCAAATTATTTCTTGGTGGATTTGCTCCTTCCCTTCCTTTTTCCTCTCTGTTGGGCTGTTGGTCCTCTTGGCCAGCAGTGTGCCCAGGTGGCCAAGAGGGCCAATGGCATCCTGGCCTGCATTAGGAATAGTGTGGCCAGCAGGAGCAGGGAATTCATTATGCCCTGTGCTCAGCACTGGTTAGGCCACACCTTGAGCCCCTCAGTTTGGGAAGGACATTGAGACACTTGAATGTGTCCAGAGAAGGGCAACAAGGCTGGGGAGAGGCCTTGAGCACAGCCCTGTGAGGAGTGGCTGAGGGAGCTGGGGTTGTTTAGCCTGGAGAAGATGAGGCTCAGGGGAGACCTCATTGCTCTCTATAACTACCTGAAGGGAGGTTGTAGCCAGCAAGGTGTTGGTCTTTTCTCTCTAGCAACCAGCACCAGAACAAGAGGACACAGTCTCAAGCTGTGCCAGGGGAGGTTTAGGCTGGAGGTGAGGAGAAAGTTCTTCACTGAGAGAGTTGTTAGCCATTGGAATGTGCTGCCCAGGGAGGTGGTGGAGTCACCATCCCTGGAGGTGTTTACGAGGAGACTTGGTAGGGTGCTTAGTGCCATGGTTTAGTTGTTTAGATGGTATCGGCTGATAGTTTGGACTTGATGATCTCTAAGGTCTTTTCCAACCTGCTCTATTCTATTCTATTCTATTCTATTCTATTCTATTCTATTCTATTCTATTCTATTCTATTCTATTCTATTCTATTCTATTCTATTCTATTCTATTCCATTCCATTCCATTCCATTCCATTCCATTCCATTCTATGGAGGTGTGAAGCAATGAGCATTGCTTTGAGGGATGCCCTTCCTTTGATCACCCCCAGCATATGAACAACAAGTGGCAGTCAAGATCCAGCTCCTGTGTTGGCCAGATCCCCACCTCCTGACAGGTCTCCTCAGACCTCTTGCAGCTCAGCACATATGCTCAATATTTAACTGTCCTCCTGGGAGTAACAGGGTTCTTTCCAGCATGGTTACCTGGTTGGGGTCAGGCTCAACTTCATCCCAGTTGTGTGTCAAGTGGCCCTCCTGGAGAGGTTTGAAGGGTTTATGGCAGACTGAAGGTAGGATCCGATACAGCCAGCTACAAAGAAAGAAAAGACCTGGATTAACCTGGGGAGAGGTCACACCCTTTGGTGGGCTGCTAGCTGATTGAGCTCCTAAAGGCAGGTTTGACATTCCCACTGGTGACAACTGGGCCAAAATGTGTATTAAATATCAAACACAAGCTCACAGACAAAGACTTGCAGAGAGATGGCTTTTAATTACAGGCTCTGAATAGAAATACATGCTGCTATATGTAGGTAGAGGTCTATATGTGTTTGCATATAATTCCATATCTTTACATCCACAGACAGGTATATAAATGTATACAAGAAATGAATGAACCTGTAAAGGCTAAGAGACCTGGGGTTGTTTAGCCTGGTTGGACTTGGTCATCTCAAAGGTCTCTTCCAGCCTCAACAGTTGATTCTATGATCAGAATTTTACATGGGATGACACTTCCTACTGCTATAGGAGCTCTGCCATGCCTCCTTCCCTACCTGGGACTGTCATTCTCTTTCAGAGAATCATAGAATCAATAAGACTGGAAAAGACCTCACAGATCATCAAGTCCAACCTGTCACCCAACACCTCATGACTAGCTAAACCATGGCACCAAGTGCCACGTCCAATCCCCTCTTGAACACCTCCAGGGGCAGCACATTCCAATGGCTACCAACTCTCTCTATGAAGAACTTTCTCCTCATCTGCAGCCTAAACTTCCCCTGGCACAGCTTAAGACTGAGTCCTCTTGTTCTGGTGCTGGTTGCCTGGGAGAAGAGACCAACCCCCACCTGGCTACAACCTCTCTTCAGGTAGTTGTAGACAGCAAGAAGGTGTCCCCTGAGCCTCCTCCTCTCCAGGCTAAGCAACCCCAGCTCCCTCAGCCTCTCCTCACAGGGCTGTGCTCAGGGCCTCTCCCCAGCCTTGTTGCCCTTCTCTGGACACACTCAAGAGTCTCAATGTCCTTACCAACCTGAAGAGCCCAGAACTGGACACAGGACTCAAGGTGTGGCCTAACCAGTGCAGAGTACAGGGGCACAATGACCCCAGCTCCCTCAGCCTCTCCTCCTAGTGCTTATACTCAAGGCCTCTCCCCAGCCTCATTGCCCTTCTCTGGACACGCTCAAGAGTCTCCTTGTAGCCCTCTGTGTCCATGGCTGCAGCCTCTGCCAGCCTGCAGCTTCAGCAGCCAAAGTTGGGCTTTTAATCAGGTAGGAGAGGAGAGGTAACAAGAGGAATCTGAGCTAGGCAGGGCTGCCAATGCCTTTGATGTGTTAACAGCGGTGGTTGCAGTTGGGGTAGGTGGGAAATGGGAGGAGGGAGCCCTCCCTTGAGAGCTGGAAAATTTCCATCAAGGACATCTTCATGCAGCAAACAATGATTCATCCCTTTCCCACGCACACCACACGCTGGCACCGGCCTGGAGAGCAGCTAGGCAGCTCAGATGATGCATTTGCCTTTCATTTGAAGGAACAACAGAAGGGACAGAAAAGCCACTCTGGGAGAAGCAAAATGAGAGACTCCTCTTCTCCAATCTGGTCATGGCCAGAGCACAATGACCAAGACAGATCTCCAGGACATTTGCTGCCAGCTGGAACAAGCTGTCCCCTGCACTGCTGGGAACGTGGGGTGGCAAGCAGCATGCTGGCTGCTTGGTGCTGGTCTGAGCCCCTGACCAGCCTGAAGACAGGTACAGCCTGAGCTAGCACCTAACCTGCCCTGGTCAGTGTGGTGGAGTGTCCCTTAGGAGAAGGAGAAAATCCTGCTCAGCCTTGGTTCTGACACAGTCCATCAGGTGCTTGCCATAACCAGTCACAGCGGTGATCTTGCCAGAGCAGCATCAAGGCTGAGCCCTTGAGGTTGTTTCAAATAGCCCACACAACCCACTCAGAGCCATCTCATCCCTGTCCTCATGCAGAAACCCACTTTCTTTCCCATCCTGACACCTCCTTCCTCAGCAGTTTTGTATTCCAGTCACCTCACTGAAGCCTCCTCTCTTCCTCTCCATGGTTTCCTCCCTTGCCCTTCTGCCAGCGCACAGCAGAGGCTTTTCACCCACCTGGGCTCACAGAACATGCTGGTGGCACAGAGGCAACCTCCCCATCCCTCCCCAGTGGCCCACACCACCCACCCGCTCCTGAGGGTCACCATACCTCCTCTTGTTCGTGGGCCGGGGACAGGTGAAGGCAGAGCCTGAGAGCTGCTCAGCATACAGGCCATATGGGCAGACTTGTGGGTTATTCTGCATGGAAGAAGGAGGAAAAATAAGGAGTGAGAAAATTAAGGAGGGGCAGCAGCCTGGGATCTATTTATCTCTGGAGCCCCCAGCAGAGCCCCATGGCAGGTGCCCAGCACTCCACTGCTGTGAGGTAGACTGTGCTCCTAAGTCTGTTCATCAGCCCCAGTAGCTGTGTTCTTGCTCCCATGAGGCTGGGTGTCCCATGGGTACCACCTGGACCCCCCAAACCCCATTCTCACATGCCAGATACCACACACAAGTTCCCCAAGGAGTAAGCACATACCTGCTGCTAGAGCAAGCTTGGTATGGTCAGCAAGAGGAGCATCAGGGAAGAGGATTAATCCCAGCACTTACAGACTGCAAGGCACACCTTTATTATGCACATGTTTGTGAGGAGGCTAAGCAGTCAGGGAGGTTGCTCCAGAGTGTGTCTGCCTGGCTTTCCAGAGGTCTAATGAAGACCCACAGCAGCTGCACCTTTGCTTCTCCCTCCTACACTCTAACCTCCTCCTCCTGTCCTCAGCTCAGGGGAGAGGTGCCCGGCGTAGGCGTTTTGGTGGCATGCTGCTTCCTCCTGCCAGTGTTGCTTGCTGCCCAAGAGCAGGAGTGACCTGTGTGGGAGCCTTTGCTCTTCCACAGGGCTCCTGCAGAGTGCCAGTCCTTCTCTGGAGTACAAGGGGGACACTTTTCCCTTTGCAGAGCCATGGCTAGGAATAGCACTGGTTGAACAACCCCTGTGAGTTCACAACTGCAGAACAGGCTCCTTCCTTTCAGAGGACTGAAACTGAACAGTTTGATCTAAGTAGGCCAGCATCTATTTTTCTTTTGAGATCAGCAAGAAGCAAAGGTATCCAAAAGCTGCAGGAAATGCCCCAGTGGGACAGTCATACACCATCCCATCTCCCTCCTGCAAGGTCTGGTTTAGCATCCTGTTGTCCCGCTGGGGCTGAGTAGATCAGACATCCATATGGTATCAAGCACTGCCCTGGCTGGTGGGCAGAAGGAAGAAGTACAGCTCCTGGAAGGCACGTAGCTTCCAGCCCTCAAGCTCCACCTTGTTGTTATGGGTATAGAGTGAAGCAGGGGAATCAATAGCCCTTGTCATTTTTATCTTAGCCAGCACTACTGCAGATGCCAGTCTTATAAATACTGCAGAGGAGAAAGGATCCACCTCTGGGACTGGAGAATCTTGTGTTTGGGCTTTTTTCCCCTCTATCCTGTATTCTGAATTTTCTGTTAACTCTTTCCACACTGAGTCCAAACTCTTTCCAGATGAGGGGGAGAGGAGAGGGAGAGGAGAGGAGAGGAGAGGAGAGGAGAGGAGAGGAGAGGAGAGGAGAGGAGAGGAGAGGAGAGGAGAGGAGAGGAGAGGAGAGGAGAGGAGAGGAGAGGAGAGGAGAGGAGAGGAGAGGAGAGGAGAGGAGAGGAGAGGAGAGGAGAGGAGAGGAGAGGAGAGGAGAGGAGAGGAGAGGAGAGGAGAGGAGAGGAGAGGAGAGGAGAGGAGAGGAGAGGAGAGGAGAGGAGAGGAGAGGAGAGGAGAGGAGAGGAGAGGAGAGGAGAGGAGAGGAGAGGAGAGGAGAGGAGAGGAGAGGAGAGGAGAGGAGAGGAGAGGAGAGGAGAGGAGAGGAGAGGAGAGGAGAGGAGAGGAGAGGAGAGGAGAGGAGAGGAGAGGAGAGGAGAGGAGAGGAGAGGAGAGGAGAGGAGAGGAGAGGAGAGGAGAGGAGAGGAGAGGAGAGGAGAGGAGAGGAGAGGAGAGGAGAGGAGAGGAGAGGAGAGGAGAGGAGAGGAGAGGAGAGGAGAGGAGAGGAGAGGAGAGGAGAGGAGAGGAGAGGAGAGGAGAGGAGAGGAGAGGAGAGACAAGGTTGGAAGAAACCTTCAAGATCATCACATCCAACCTATCACCCAATACCACCTAATCAACTAAACCATGGCACTAAGCACCCTATCAAGTCTCCTCCTGAACACCTCCAATGATGGTGACTCCACCACCTCCCTGGGCAGCACATTCCAATGGCCAATCACTCTCTCTGTGTAGAATTTCTTCCTAACCTCCAGCCTAAACCTCCCCTGGCACAGCTTGAGCCTGTGTCCTCTTGTTCTGGTGCTTGTTGCCTGGGAGAAGAGACCAACCTCTGCCTGTCTACAACCTCCCTTCAGGTAGTTGTAGAGAGCAATAAGGTCACCCCTGAGTCTCCTACTTCAGAGTACTTCAGCCAGGAGCTGGAGGGGTTCTCCTCCTCTGGAAAGCGGTGCTAGTCTTTGAAATTGCAAGAGGCACATCCAGCGCAGCCTTGCTGCCTTGTCAGACCAGCAGCTACCACTATGGATCTCCCAGCCTGCAGGTGCCTCCTTTCTTACATTTTTCTTCTCCACCCATCTGCTATAGGCAGCCTCAGAAACGAGATGCTGCACCAGCTGAGCCATCATCCAGCACAAGCATTTGTCATCTTGTGGGCACACCATAGGCTGCAATGCAGACCTCGGGGACATATATTCATGCCTAACATCTCCTTGTGTTGTGCAGTACTGTCCACAGTGGCACACACATCTAAGCAGCAGAGCTGGGGAGATCTGAAAAAGCTACAGCACTGTGGGCTCCAGAAAACTCAGGGAAAATGAAGTGGTGAAGCTCTGTGTTTGACCTTAATCCTCCTGGCCTCTTTGCACAGAGGAAGGAGAGGAGCACCGAGGGACATCACTGACTGAGCATAAAAAGCTGCCATTCCAATCAAAGGAACTGTAGGAGATCCAGTGGAGGGCAGAGTCAGCTTCAGGATGTGTGCTGGTGTAAAGAAGAGCAGCACAAAGGGGATGAGAGAGCTTTAATTCTTCAGAGCTTCATTCTTGCCCCTGCAGACAGAGTGGCTGGCATCACACGGGCTGTGCTTCCTCTCTTCAGAAGAGAAGTATCCAACACTATTTATTTCCATCAAATGTGTTCAGAAGCTACTTACTTCTAAGAATGAATCTGTCAGTTTATGACAGGCATTCATGTCCTCTCTCTGCAAAGAAGCTGCTCTCCTGCCAAAGGCTTCTAAGCCAGCTTCAGTGAACTAAATTCCTATAGAAATTACAGGATCACAGATTGGTAGGGGTTGGAAGGGACCTCTGGAGATGGTCTAGACCAGCCTCCCTGATAAAGCAGGCTGTGAAAGCCACCTTCCCTGCTGCAGCATGCCTCTCTGCCAAGCTTCAAGCTTCTGCTCGCTGGAACAGGCTGAACAGAGAAGTTGTGGAGTCTCCTTCTCCAGAGATGTACAGGACCCATCTGGATGCATTCCTGTGTGACCTGCCATAGGTGACCCTGCTTTGGCAGGGCGCTTGGACTCGATGGTCTGTGGAGTGCCCTTCCAGCACCTGCCATTCTCTGATTGTATGATTCCAAAGGCAAAGGCTTCTTCCTTGGTGTGGCTGAATATTTAACATCTTTATTGATGATCTGGATGAGGGCATTGAGTCCATCATCAGTAAATTTGCAGATGACACCGAGCTGGGGGCAGGAATTGATCTGCTGGAGGGTAGAGAGGCTCTGCAGAGGGACCTCGACAGGCTGGAGAGATGGGCAGAGTCCAAGGGCAGGAGATTGAAGACATCCAAGTGCCAGGTTCTGCACATTGGCCAACCCCATGTAGTGCTACAGGCTGGGGTCAGAGTGGCTGGAGAGCTCCCAAACAGAGAGGGACCTGGGGGGTACTGGTCGATGGTAGGCTGAACATGAGCCTGCAGTGTGCCCAGATGGCCAAGAAGGCCAATGGCATCCTGGCCTGCATCAGAAACAGTGTGGCCAGCAGGAGCAGGGAGGTCATTGTGCCCCTGTGCTCAGCACTGGTTAGGCCACACCTTGAGTCCTGTGTCCAGTTCTGGGCCCCTCAGTTTAGGAAGGAGGTTGAGTTGCTGGAATGTGTCCAGAGAAGGGCAACAAAGCTGGGGAGGGGTTTGGGGCACAGCCCTGTGAGGAGAGGCTGAGGGAGCTGGGGTTGCTTAGCCTGGAGAAGAGGAGGCTCAGTAGAGACCTTATTGCTCTCTACAATTCCCTGAAGGGAGGTTGTAGACAGGTGGGGGTGGTCTCTTCTCCCAGGCAGCCAGCACCAGAACAAGAGGACACAGTCTCAAGCTGTGCCAGGGGAAGTTTAGGCTCAAGGTGAGGAGGAAGTTCTTCACTGAGAGTCATTTGCCATTGGAATGTGCTGCCCAGGGAGGTGGTGGAGTCACCATCCCTGGAGGTGTTCAGGAGGAGTCTTGATAGGGTGCTTGGTGCCATGGGTTAGTTGATTAGATGGTGTTGGATAATAAGTTGGACACAATGATCTCGAAGGTCTTTTCCAACCTGGTCTATTCTATTCTATTCTATTCTATTCTATTCTATTCTATTCTATTCTATTCTATTCTATTCTATTCTATTCTATTCTATTCTATTCCATTCCATTCCATTCCATTCCATTCCATTCCATTCCATTCCATTCCATTCCATTCCATTCTCCTTTTGCAAAGAAACCTGCTGTTGAGCAGTGGTAATTTGGACAAATCTTTTAAACCTCCCTCTCCACCCCCCAACATGAAACTTCTAAGCTCCTGAGTGTCTTAAAACTAGAAAATATGAATGGCAATCTTTCATTGTGATTTTTGCCAGCATCTTATTATTCCAGTCCTGCATAAAGAAGGTTGCTGGGAACTTTAGTGAAGATTAAAAGAAGCCCAGGGAACAGATATTCCCTCTGCTCTGTGTCATTTTAATGCAGCCCTTCTGAAAAGCCCAGTACCTGTCCCTCTGGTAAAGCTCCTGGACAGCGTGGATCCTCAGAAGCATGTTCATTTCCAAATCCTGACATGTACTGCAAAATAAACCACACAGCTCATTAGCATTTTGAAAAGGCAAGCAAAACCTCTCCAAACCCCCCCATCCATCACTTCCCCGTGCATCTTTCCAGGCTCTTTGTATGCACCGAGCCTTTCCCTGGTGCTCTGCTTGTGTATTGCCGCAGACCACTCGCACAGCTCCTGGGTTTGCTTCCTCAGCTAAATGCGTGGTGGGCTGGGAAGCACAGGCAGGATTTGCTCTTCTGCTAAATCTGCATGTTTATTTTGACCCCACTGTGCACCATGCACTGGAGAAATAAGCCAGATATCTGTTGCATATACAGCCAGACTCAAGAGCAATAGGGTGACGTTTAACACATCCAAGTGCCAGGTTCTGCACATTGGCCACAGCAACCCCATGCAGTGCTACAGGCTGGGGTCAGAGTGGCTGGAGAGCAGCCAGGCAGAGAGGGACCTGGGGGTAGTGGTTGATGGTAGGCTGAACATGAGCCAGCAGTGTGCCTAGAAGGCCAATGGCATCCTGGCCTGCATCAGGAATAATGTGGCCAGCAGGATCAGGGAAGTCATTCTGCCCTGTGCTCAGCACTGATTAGGCCACACCTTGAGTCCTGTGTCCAGTTCAGGGCCCCTCAATTTAGGAAAGATGTTGAGTTGCTGGAAGGTGTCCAGAGAAGGGCAACAAAGCTGGGGAGGGGTTTGGAGCACAGCCCTGTGAGGAGAGGCTGAGGGAGCTGGGGTTGCTTAGCCTGGAGAAGAGGAGGCTCAGAGGAGACCTTCTTGCTCTCTACAACTACCTGAAGGGAGGTTGTAGCCAGGTGGGGGCTGGGCTCTTCTCCCAGGCAACCAGCACCAGAACAAGAGGACACAGTCTCAAGCTGCACCAGGGGAGGTTTAGGCTGGATGTCAGGAAGAAATTCTACACATAGAGAGTTGTTAGCCACTGGAATGTGCTGCCCAGGGAGGTGGTGGAGTCACCATCCCTGGAGGTGTTCAAGAGTGGATTGGATGTGGCACTTGGTGCCATGGTTTAGTCATGAGGTCTGTGGTGACAGGTTGGACTCGATGATCTTTGAGGTCTCTTCCCACCTTGTTGATTCTGTGATTCTGTCATGTGTAGGATGGCTGCCACCATTATGAAGGCAGGGTAGGACCATTTCAGTTCAGGCTGACTTTGCTTGAATCATGGATGTTATGATACATGCAGGCTGCCTTGCCAATTCATACACTAAATCCTTCAGATGCTCAGGGATTGAAACTGGGAGCTGTTTGGTTGCCTAGTTCTTGCAATGCATCTCTATGACCATCAAGAAAAAGGTCAGGAGGTAGCTGAGATGTGGGAGGAGGGAAAAGTTGGCTGTGACTTAAACCATGCCACTGATTTGCTGTGAGTGTTGTGATTGCTCTCTCCCAGCTGAACCCTGGACATTAAGTATTGCCCATTTGAGCATGAACTGTCCACCATCACTGTCCCTGGAGGTGTTCAAGAGGGGATTGGATGTGGCACTTGGTGCCATGGTCTAGCAGTCCTGAGGTGTTGGGTGACAGGTTGGACTTGATGATCTCTGAGGTCTTTTCCAACCTATTGATTCCATGATTCTATGGGAGTGAGTAAGCAAGCAATAATCCACCAGCAGGTGATAATCTGGTGTTCTGGGTTGATGTATATCTGAGATACCCATGGATGCAGCAGACCTACATACTCTGCCATGCCTGCCCTGCCTGCAGCTGATGGCCTGAGCGTGACTGAAAGCCACAGGACCCCAGATGATGTGGCTCCCAGCTTTGCAGCACTGAGAGAAGTCCCCCTGCAAACCTGAGGCAGGCAAGGGGAGCAAGAATAATAGAGACCTTCACTTTGCCCTGACAGAAATGTCACACAGTCCCTTCCGAGCCTAAGGAAAGGCGTGAGGCAGCTCTGCTGAACTCTGTGTGAACGCAGAGGTGTTTTGGCAGCGATCAATAGTTCAGCTCCGTGGCCTAGGGAGAGAGTTAAATATTAATGCTCCCCTCTACCAGCTGCAAGCACAAGCTGGGCTGCTGGGCTGCCTTCAGACGGCGGCGCCGGGACGGCAAAGCCCAGGAGTGCCAACAGTTAGCTGACTCACCGGCGCTTGCTGCAACGGGATGGCTGCGGCACTGCGCTGCTGCTGCTCTGTGCCAGCAGCTGCCTCGGGGCTCCAGCGCTCAGAAACCTCAGCAGCTGACAGGCACCTTTCCCCCAGCGTGCTGTGACACCCTGGGAGGCAGAGGTGTGGTGTGAAGGCGGCAGGACAAATCCCCTCTATCTGCTTCATTGTCGTGCCTGCACTGTTTGCCCCCAGAGGGTCTCAGCCTTGTGCAGTTTGCAGCTCCCCCCTAGAAATGTCCCAGTTTAACAAACGCTCTGAGAGCAAGACTGAAACCTCCTGAAAATCCTTGTGCTTTCCTCTGGCACCTCTCAGTGAGCTTGCAAGGAAAGTCTGATCCCAGGGGCAGCTGGGCTGGCTGGAAAACAAACCTGCAAGCGTCTCTGCTACTGTCAGTTTAGGGAAGACAATTCTCCCCTCCTCACAAATGAACTTCCATTGCTAGGATTCTGCTTTCCACTGGGTTCTGCATGAGGAATATTGATATGCAGAGCAGCAAGTCACCTAAGCAGCCTTGGCAAATGTATTGTACTAGAGCAGAATTGTCCTTTTCCTTTTTTTTTCCATTTTCCTTCTTCTTTTCCCTCTCTCTCTCTCTCTTTTTTCTTCCCCCCCTCTCTTTTAAACAGAATTGCAGCAATATCTGATGGCACTGCAGCAGTTCCTGGCTTAACAGAGGCCTCTGCACTGAATCCTCCTCTCCCAGCAATAAAGAGATGGCTGGATCATTTGCCTGAAGGGCAACCTTGGTGAACAGGGGAGGGAAGGGGGAAGAAGGGCAGAAGGAGGGGGGTGGTTGAGGCCCTGTCCCTGGGGGTGTTTAAGCCCAGGCTGGATGAGGCTGTGGCCAGGCTGATCTAGTGTGGAGTGTCCCTGCCCATGGCAGGGGGGTTGGAACTAGATGATCCTTGTGGTCCCTTCCAACCCTGAATGAAACTATGAAACTATGCTTGTTGTCTGGAGGCACAGCAAGTGAGGCTCACCAAGCTCTGCCATTAGCACAGCCAGGAGAGTGTCAGCGCAGTGTGCAGGCTGCTCGGCTGAGCGTGGGCTGCAAAATGCTCAGGCGAGATGGTGAAGAACTGGGAGGGGAGAGTTCCTGGTTCTTGGTGGCTGTGTGTATCTTGCAAAGAGTGTGTGCTTCCTGCCAGCCTCCTGCCACAGTGCTAGGGGAAGAGGGAAGGAGGTGCCTAGATTCTGCAGGGAGAAACTGGTCTCCTGCCCTTCAGGTGACCTGCACAACTGTCCTGCCCGTCCACACAGAATCATGGAATCATTTTGGTTGGAAAAGACCTTTAAGATCATTGAGTCCAACCATTAGCTAACTCTTACCAAGGCTGGTGCTAAACCATGTCCCTCAACACCACATCTCTGCATCTTTTCAGCATCTCCAGGGAAGGGCATTCAACCCAGTCCCCCCAAATCCGCTTTCAGTATTCAGTATCACTAAGGTTGGAAGAGACCTCAAAGATCATCGAGTCCAACCTGTCACCACAGACCTCATGACTAGAGTAGGGAGGACACTACTGCCCACTGCAGGCTTGAACTCACAACCTTCCCATTAAGGGTCTTATGTGCTACCAACTGAGCCACATCCACCTGCTCCTGCTTGCTGGGCTGGGGGTAGGAAAGAAAAGCAGCCCAGCAATGAGCAGCTTGTGTGGGTAGCTGCTCCATGCCCACATTTGTGCTGTCAGGCTCAGACAGCTGGCCCTTGAGCACAACAACCCAGGCAGCTACCCACCTGGCTGGCTGGAGAGCTGTTGGTCATCCCCCAGCGAGGCAGGAGGCTGGGCAATCTGCAGCAGGGGAGCTGAGTCAGGGAAAAGGCAGTGTTTGGGAGAGGGTGGCATCACCCCACTGCCCTGAGAGCAGAGGGCAAAAAGCTGCTGCATCATTGTTTAGTCCAGTGAGTTCTTCCTTACCAAGGGAAGAAAAAAAATCCTCAGGTAGATGAGTGAGGGCTAAAAAAGAGAGAGATTGGCAGGAGTGCAGCTGCAGGAGGGGAGATGTTGTCCTAGCAATGATTTATCACCCCGAGCGTGGCTCCAAGGCTTTGCCTGGATGTGCAGCGTGGCTTTTCTCATTCATCCTTTTTGGTTTGCCTTTTCCTGTGGTAGACCTCAGAGATGGTTTTCTCCTCTCCATGCCCTTAGAGGTCAGTGTCATGCACTACTTGGGCTGCCAAAACCAGCTGCATAACACAAACTTCTCACATTTATTGGAAGTGGTGTGCCCCAGGGCTCTGAAGAGGCAAAGGAGGCACCTTGCTGATGCAAGTTGGTCAAGAGCAACAGCACCAGGGCTGTGCACACCACAACTCTTCTTCCTGCTGACCCTTCCCTCTGTGTTGCACAGGGTGGCCTCAAGCCAGGGGAGAAACAACCCCTTTCTGCCCAGCTGGCATCCACACCAGAACATCCTTTCTGGCATAAATATCTGGGCAGATGGACACCCATCTTTAAACAGAATAAAACAGAATAAACAGAATAAACCAAACCAGGTTGGAAGAGACCTTCGAGATCATCGTGTCCAACCTATCATCCAACACCACCTAATCAACTAACCCATGGCACCAAGCACCCTGTCAAGTCTCCTCCTGAACACCTCCAGTGATGGTGACTCCACCACCTCCTCAGGCAGCACATTCCCATGGGCAATCACTCTCTCTGTGTAAAACTTTCTCCTAACCTCCAGTCTAAACCTCCCCTGGCACAACCTGAGATTGTGTCCTCTTGTTCTGGTGCTGGCTGCCTGGGAGAAGAGACCAACCTCTGCCTGTCTACAACCTCCCTTCAGGTAGTTGTAGAGAGCAGTAAGGTCACCCCTGAGTCTCTTCTTCTCCAGGCTAAGCAACCCCAGCTCCCTCAGCCTCTCCTCACAGGGCTGTGCTCCAAACCCCTCCCCAGCTTTGTTGCCCTTCTCTGGACACCTTCCAGCACTTTCTTCTCCATGGCACAGCAATGGGACTTCAGTCCAAAGAGCCCTCCCTCTAGGTCCCCACCTGGCCTCCACCGTTCCTAGTCACAATGTCCAGGATGGGTAGGTCAATGGGAACTGGCTTGGCAATGGGGTTGGTGGTTTCTCCATGACACACAAAGCTCCCTGTGGCCCTTAACTTTCACCTCTGCTTTTAATTACTGTTGTTGTTTTGTTCGAGACCCTGTAGCTCTTTACGTGAACAGGAGCTCAGAGATTCATCTGGCTCCACTTTGTTTCCTTGTTTTGTCATTTTTTTCCACAAAGTGAGGCAGATGAAAGCCCAGCACAGCATAAAAAATTCAGCAGAGCTCATTGATTGGGCTGGCTGGGATGCAAAGCAGAGCGCTCCCAATGGGTGTCGTGCTCTGACCTATAAACCATAACCTTTTGTTCAGGGGATTAGACAGCAGGCATGGGGGAAACACATTTGAAGTCCAAACACATAGGCTGCAAAATAATTAAGGCTCTTCTTCAAACCTTGCATAATACATTTCCCTATCAACTGCTGCTGCAAGACACAGGGAAACAGCATCCACCTCTAGACTAAAGCTTGGCACCTGGTATCAGCTCAGTCAGCACCAGAGTAGCTGAAGCAAACCCACAGGAACAGGAACAGGAGCATTTAGGGCAAAGAGCAGAGCAGGACTTTCATCCTCTGCTATGAAGTCCACAACCTCCTTGTGGGCTAAACCCAAAGCATTCAAGCATTAGGAATAGTGTGGCCAGCAGGAGCAGGGAGGTCATTGTGCCCTGTGCTCAGCACTGGTTAGGCCACACCTTGAGTCCTGTGTCCACTTCTGGGCCCCTCAGTTTAAGAAGGACACTGAGATACTTGAAGGTGTCCAGAGAGGGGCAACAAGGCTGGGGAGAGGCCTTGAACACAGCCCTGTGAGGAGAGGCTGAAGGAGCTGGGGTTGCTTAGCCTGGAGAAGAGGAGGCTCAGGGGAGACCTCATTGCCCTCTACAACTCCCTGAAGGGAGGTTGTAGCCAGGTGAGGGTTGGTCTCTTCTCCCAGGCAACCAGCACCAGAACAAGATGACACAGCCTCAAGCTGTGCCAGGGGAAGTTTAGGCTGGATGTTAGGAAGAAGTTCTTCCCATAAAGAGAGATTGGCCATTGGAATGTGCTGCCTGGAAAGGTGGTGGAGTCACCATCCCTGGAGGTGTTCAAGAGGGGATTGGATGTGGCACTTGGTGCCATGGTCTAGTCATGAAGTCTGTGGTGACAGGTTGGACTCGATGATCTTTGAGGTCTCTTCCAACCTTGGTGACACTGTGATACTGTAAAGCTCTGCCCCAGTGCTGCAATGGTGCCACAGGGCCAATGTCCCAGCAGGAGATGCCCAAAGGATGGCCAACCTTCTGCTCTAAAAGTGCTGGAGATGGTCCAGGACTAGACTGTTCCTGAAAGGACTTGCCCACCTCTAGTGTGGGTGAGGGCACTCCATGAGGGAGGAAAGAGAGAGGCAGATGCTGGGAGGAGCAGAGGGGAAAGGTAAAGTGACAATTAAGTTGGTCAACAAGGTGTTGGGCTGATAGGCAGAAGCCAAAGCTAAAGATGGAAGATGTCACAGCCATGACATAAACCAAAATGGCCATTCACCCTGGATGAGTGCCAAGTCCAGAGCTAGGGAAATGTTTAGTAACAATGATAGAACTGAAGAATGATAGAAATAAATCATGCCCAAGCTCTTGAGATCCATTGTAGACCTGGGTGAGACCCTGCCACTCCTGCCTGCTGCAGTATTACTCACACTCTGAGGGTCCCTGGGTCTTCAGCCCCCTACAACAGCCATAATGTGCTGATGAGATGCAGAGCTGTGAGTCTCATATCCCTACCCCTGAGCCACAAACTCACCACATTCTGCCTCTCCCCAGAACTTCCTCATGCTCTGGAAAACAGTGGCAGGGAAAGCTCTGGCCAGCTGCCCCTCTCGAGGCTTGGAAAAGAGGCCAGAGCCAGAGCCCCGCTGTGACAGCATGTCCTGCAAGGGGTGCTGAGAAACCCTGGTGAAGATGACAGTTGGAGTTGCAACATCTGGGCAGGTGCTGCAAGACAGATTTCATAGGCTGAGGAGGAAACACCCCCCTGGCAGCCAGGGTGGGAGGAGGGGTGCACATGGAGAGCAGGGAAAGGACAAACCCTGCGATGAAGAGGTCCTGCCTTGGGACAGCCTGGCTGTGTACAACTCAGACCACATCTGGGGCTAAACTACAGCAGCTGCTCTGTCATGCAGTGATCCCTCCTCAGCAGAGACTGGGAAGAGAAGACCAATAGGTTGAAATAAAAATGGGTTTAATGAAATAGCCAAACTGATCCCTATGTCAATACAAGGTGTACAAAGTTATACTCAGCCCAGCAGAGGTGCAACAGTCACAGTATCAGAACACAGAACAGAATACAGAATTAACCAGCTTGGAAAAGACCTTTGAGATCATCAAATCCAACCTATCACCCAACACCACCTAATCAACTAAACCATGGCACCAAGTGCCTCAAAAGCAGGAAGGCAATCCTCAAGAGCAGGAGAGGGTAAGAGGAGCAGGGTGAGGCAAAGCCCAAGCAGGAGGCCCTAACAGAAAGCTCTTCTCTCCCCAGCAATTCCTCCTTTACACTGAGTGTGATGCTCATGGTCTGGGACACTCCTGTAGCCAACTCCAGGCAGCTCTCCTGGCTGACTCAGAACTGCTAATGGTCTGCAGCCCATGGATGGAGCAGGATTCCATCCCAGCCAAACCAGGACACTGACCTAGAATGATTTCCAAAGGAGTAGGAGAGGGAAAGAATAGACAAAATGCAGCAAGGTCCTTTATCCCCAGAGAGAGGTTTAAAACACCTTGAAACACGAATGAGGGCTATTCTAAACTGAAGCAAATGCCAAGGAACCAGAGTCAGTAGAGAAGGGGTGTCCACAGGCAGCACTGGTAGGTCATGGGCACCTGACCCCTTACCTGCAAGCCAGTCATTCTGCTCCTGGTTCTCCTCCTCTTGGAGAAGACACAAATTCCAAGCAGGTATCTAGCTGAAGCAGCCTGCCAAGCAAAGCCTGCCAAGCCGAGCCTGCTAGCTGGGTGACTGCGCCGGGTCTGTGGCAGGCTGACAGTGCTGGAGGTGAGAAAGTCCAAGGGAATTTTCAACCTGTTTGCTCAGCCCAGTCTGTGTTTAACCAAACACCAGCCCTTCTCCACAGGACCAGCCCCAGGGTCGACTCAGAGACAGCAAACAGGAGGGTGACGGGGACTGGGTTCCCTCACTGCTGCTTTTCCTCTTTAGATGTTGAAAAAGGGGCTGCAGCTCCCACAAATGGGAAGGGGGAATAAAAGAGCAAGATGTTTAATATCAAAGAAAGCCCATCCTTGTAACTGTCCTGTGACCTGGGGGTACTGGTTGACAGTAGGCTGAACATGAGCCTGCAGTGAGCCCAGGGGACCAAGAAGGCCAATGGCATCTTGGCCTGGATCAAGAATAGTGTGGCCAGCAGGAGCAGGGAGGTCATTCTGCCCTGTACTCAGCACAGGTTAGGCCACACCTTGAGTCCTGTGCCCAGTTCTGGGCCCCTCAGTTTAGGAAAGATGTTGAGTTGCTGGGAGGTGTCCAGAGAAGGGCAACAAAGCTGGGGAGGGGTTTGGAGCACAGCCCTGTGAGGAGAGGCTGAGGGAGCTGGGGTTGCTTAGCCTGGAGAAGAGGAGGCTCAGGGGAGATCTTATTGCTGTCTACAACTACCTGAAGGGAGGTTGTAGCCAGGTGGGGGTTGGTCTCTTCTCCCATGCAACCAGCACCAGAACAAGAGCACACAGTCTCAAGCTGTGCCAGGGGAGGTTTAGGCTGGGTGTTAGGAAGAAATTCTTCCCAGAAAGAGAGATTGGCCATTGGAATGTGTTGCCCAGGGAGGTGGTGGAGTCACCATCCCTGGAGGTGTTTAGGAAGAGACTGGATGGGGTGTTTGGTGCCATGGTTTAGTTGATTAGATGTTGTTGGGTGATAGGTTGGACTCAATGATATCAAAGGTCTTTTCCAACCTGGTTAATTCTGTGTTCTGTATTCTCTGACACTTTTCACATACAGCCCTCCAGAAGTGCAACAAGCACTTGCTCATCATACTGCTGAGCTGTGTTACAGTGGGAACAGAAAGGATCACATCCCCAGCCTGGTGAAGGCAGTGATAATGGTGAAACACCATGTTCAGGGATGAATTCCTGCCACTGGAGCTGAAATATTTATACTTTCAGGAAAGCTGTTGCTGAGGAAAGAGTGGCAGCAAAGTGGTTAGCTGCAGCATACTAATGAAAGTAGCTCAGCATTTCCAGAAGTTGCAGGAGGGGGGAAGATAAATTGATTTTATTGAATTGTTTTCCTTTGAATTCTCATTTAAAACAAAGGGCACAATATTTTTTCCTTTTCTTTGACTTGCTCTGCTATAAGTCCTCCTAGGAAGAAATCTCTGAGAGGCTCATGCTGAAATTCACACAGAATTGAAGCACAAGCACTATGAGGAGAGGCTGAGGGAGCTGGGGTTGTTTAGCCTGGAGAAGAGGAGGCTCAGGGGAGACCTTATTGCTGTCTACAGCTACCTGAAAGGAGGTTGTAGCCAGGAGGGGGTTGGTCTCTTCTTCTCTCTTCTCTCACCAACATTAACTTTGCCAGACCAACTCAGTTAGAAGCAAATGGAGCTGTATTTACAAGCAGAATCCACACTCTACAGTGGAATGCAATGAATGTGTACAAAACACACAGGAGTCACAATGTGATACAGGTATTTACAATTAGCAAATAACACACAGAATCACAGTATCACAGAATCACCAAGCTTGGAAGAGACCTCAGAGATCATCAAGTCCAACCTGTCACCACAGACCTCATGACTAAACCATGGCACCAAGTGCCACATCCAATCCCCTCTTGAACACCTCCAGGGATGGTGACTCCACCACCTCCCTGGGCAGCACATCCCAATGCCTAACAACTCTCTCTGGGAAGAATTTTCCCCTCACCTCCAGCCTAAACTTCCCCTGGTGCAGCACTGAAACCCCCCTGGTCAGAGAGGTGGGAAGCTGCTCCACTGCCCCCTCCCCACCTCCCTGTCCCAAGACAGAAAGGAGCAGAGAGAGAAGCAGTAGGTTAGACTTAGCCAAGGCCATCCAACAAGCAGATTGTCTCTCCCAAGCAAAGGAAAACCAGCAGAGATTAGAAGAGGAGAGAAAAAGGGGAAGAATTGTTATGGTACAGCTCCTCCTATTCCAGATATTTACCCAATGAATTGGTTTAGAATAACCTTTTGTTTTCCTCAATAGTGATTTCTTTATATTTCTCTACTTTTCTGCTCAAAACCTGTACCTCAATTCTAAAGGCATAGCCTAAACCCACCACACATGTCTACACATCTTTTATTTTAACGCCTCCAGGAGCAGTGACTGTGCCACTTTCCCTGGGCAGTCTGTTCTGATGCCTGACTACCCTTCCAGTGAAGACATCTTTCTTAACACCCAACTCCCCTGGCACAGCTGGATGCCATTTCTTCTCCTCCTATAATAAAGTATCCAGCACCTGTCATCTACCTGTGAGGCTCCTTTCCTGCTGCACAATATTTCATAGAAGCATAGAATCAATAAGGTTGGAAAAGACCTGAGAGACCATCAAGTCCAACCTGCCACCCAACACCTGATGCCTAACTAAACCATGGCTTCAAGTGCCACATCCATAGAATAGAATCATAGAATCAACAAGGTTGGAAAAGTCCAAACCCTATTTGAACACCTCCAGGGATGGTGACTCCACCACCTCCCTGGGCAGCACATTCCAATGGCCAATCTCTGTGTCTGGGGAGAATTTCCTCCTAACATCCAGCCCAAGCCAACCCTGGCACAGCTTGAGACTATGTCCTCTTGTTCAGGTGCTGATTGCCTGGGAGAAGAGACCAACCCCCATCTGGCTACAACTTCCCTCCAAATAGCTGTAGAGAGCAATGAGGTCTCCCCTGAGCCTCCTCTTCTCCAGGCTAAGCAACCCCAGCTCCCTCAGCCTCTCCTCATAGGGCTGTGCCCCAAATCCCACTCTCTGTGGAGAACTTTCTCCTCACCTTGAGCCTAAACCTCCCCTGCTGCAGTTTGAGACTTTAACTCACTTCTTTTGTGACAGAGAAGAATACATTTGACTACAGTTTTACAAAGGTGCAAAGTTTCAGGAGTTTCCATGATTCCCCCTTCTGCTGGGGATCTCCACTCAGCATGAGAGACAACATCACATTTTAGCTTACAATCCCCCTTGTGAGCCTACATTTCACCTTGCTCACACTTCTTTGCAGGCCCCATTCTCTAGTTTTCTTCCTGTGGGATAGGTGAAAATAAAGGTGTTGCTTGCTAGTCATGGGTAAGCCTTCCTAAGGCTTCCTAAGGTTGTCCTAAGGAAGGACACTGTTACACAGCTATGGAAATGGTTTAAAGCTTCTTAGGCTGCCTAGCCTTGCTTTTCCATTCCATATGGGGAAACACAAGGGCAACAAAGCTGGGGAGGGGTTTGGAGCACAAGCCCAATAAGGAGAGGCTGAGGGAACTAGGGCTGCTTAGCCTGGAGAAGAGGAGACTCAGGGGAGACCTTATTGCTCTCTACACCTACCTGAAGGGAGCTTCCTCAGCCTCTCCTCACAGGACTGTGCTCCAGACCCCTCCCCAGCTTTGTTGCCCTTCTCTGGACACCTTCCAGCAACTCAACATCTTTCCTAAACTGAGGAGCCCAGAACTGGACACAGGACTCAAGGTGTGGCCTAACCAGAGCTGAGCACAGGGGAAGAATCACCTCCGTGCTCCTGCTGGCCACACTGTTCCTAATACAGGCCAGGATGCTGTTGGCCTTCTTGGCCACCTGGGCACACTGCTGGCTGATGTTGGACATAGTCCTGGGCACCCTGCTCCAGCTGACCCTGCATGAGCAGATGGGTTAGACTGGATGATCTCCAGAGGTGAATTCCAACCTCAGTGCTTCTGTGATTGTCTTAAACCATCCCTTCAATTAGTTGCTGCTGCTCTTAAGTATAGATCTCATGAAACATTAAGTGTAGATGTACTTCATCAATATTTTAGCAACCCTCTTCATTATCACATAAATATGATTCAGAACCACAATGAATTAATGGAAGAATGAGCATTAAAAGCATTCAGTGTCTTCTTAGCTAACTTCCTGGGTTTATGACATCTCTGTCCAGAGCTTGGTTTTACATGGCCTTTGGTCCAAGGAGATTCTAGCTGAAAAATGTAATGAGACACAAAAGGGACATGTGATAAAGCATAAGACATCAAGGCAACTGTATTTATACCATGTGATGTATATGCAACTGTATGGTACCTGCATAACAGCAGCTTATTAAGGACAAAGAACAATGAATAGAATAGAATAGAATAGAATAGAATAGAATAGAATAGAATAGAATAGAATAGAATAGAATAGAATAGAATAGAATAGAATTAACCAGCTTGGAAAAGACCTTTGAGATCATCCAGTCCAACCTATCACCCAACACCAACTAATCAACTAAACCATGGCACCAAGTGCCTCATCCAGGCTCTTCCTAAACACCTCCAGTGATGGTGACTCCACCACCTCCCTGGGCAGCACATTCCAATGGGCAATCTCTCTGTCTGTGAAGAACTTCTTCCTGACATCCAGCCTAAACCTCCCCTGGTGCAGCTTGAGACTGTGTCCTCTTGTTCTGGTGCTGCTTGCCTGGGAGAAGAGACCAACCCCCACCTGGTTACAACCTCCCTCCAAATAGCTGTAGAGAGCAATAAGGTCTCCCCTGAGCCTCCTCTTCTCCAGGCTAAGCAACCCCAGCTCCCTCAGCCTCTCCTCACAGGGCTGTGCTCCAAACCCCTCCCCAGCTTTGTTGCCCTTCTCTGGACACCTTCCAGCAACTCAACATCTTTCCTAAACTGAGGAGCCCAGAACTGGACACAGGACTCAAGGTGTGGCCTAACCAATGCTGAGTACAGGGCAGAATGACCTCCCTGCTCCTGCTGGCCACACTGTTCCTGATGCAGGCCAGGATGCCTTTGGCCTTCTTGGCCACCTGGGCACACTGCAGGCTCATGTTCAGCCTACCATCGACCAGCACCCCCAGGTCCCTTTCTGCCTGGCTGCTCTCCAGCCACTCTGACCCCAGCCTGTAGCACTGCATGGGGTTGTTGTGGCTAATGTGCAGAACCTGGCACTTGGATGTGTTCAATCTCATGCCCTTGGAGTCTGCCCATCTGTCCAGCCTGGCAAGGTGCCCCTGCAGATCTCTCCTACCCTCTAACAGATCAACTCCTGCCCCCAGCTTGGTGTCATCTGTGAACTTACCCCTGATGGACTCAATCCCCTCGTCCAGATCATCAATAAAGATATTGAACAGGCTGGGCCCAACATGGATCCACTGAGTGCAGGAGGTTCCACCTCAACATGAGGAGACACTTCTTGATAGTGAGGATGATAAAACACTGGAACAGGCTGCCCAGAGACTTTCAAAACCCAGCTGGATACATTCCTGTGTAGCCTGCCCTAGGTGATCCTCCTTTGGCAAGGGGGCTGGACTTAATGTGGAGGTCACTTCCAACCCTTAACATTCTATGTTTCTGCCATTCTGTGTGACTTGTTCCCAAAGACATCATGATGGAGGTGTGCAAGGAGCTCCTCTGAGCTAGAGAGGCAGAATGAGAGAAAGTATCAAGAGGCTTGCTTGAAAACTTAACAGCTAGTGTTCATCACAGTGCTGAAGGAGCCATGAGGAGGATGGGAAAAGGCTTGCAAATAGAACATGAGGTACTTTATATCTGACCTACTTGTCTGTAGAGACTCAACTCTAATTCATAGCATATATATTAAAAGGCCTTTAGTTTACTGCTGAGGCACCTGCAAGCTCAGGTAGTGGAGCATTGCCTCGGTGAATGACCTGTGTCCCTGGAGAAAAGGGAGGGAGGGACATGGGGCAGCAGTCCCTGTGCTTCCCTACTCTCACCATTAGCATTTTCCTTTGCAAAGTGTATTTCATGCCACGTGGCAGAAGTAAGGCTGTATATCATGGAATCATAGAATCAGCAAGGTTGGAAAAGACCTCAGAGGTCATCAAGTCCAACCTATCACCACAGGCCTCATGACTAACTGAACCAATGCTTCAAGTGCCACATCCAAGCCCTATTTGAACACCTCCAGGGATGGTGACTCCACCACCTCCCTGGGCAGCACATTCCAAAGGCTAACAAGTCTCTCTGTGAAGAACTTTCTCCTCACCATGAGCTTAAACTTCCCCTGGCACAGCTTGAAACTCTGTCCTCATGTTCTGGTGCTGGTTCTTCCCTAGCCCTTTCTCTTAGGGTATGCACACTCTAGATCAGGTCTGACATCTTCATAACTTTCTACTCAAGGCTCAGCACAGTGGTCCCCAGCATGGACTGCAGTCTGCCATTGCTGCTGTGATGACTGTGACTGCTGCATCAGAGCTCACCATCACCTGCAGAGGATGGTTGTCCAGCCCCAAAAGTGAAGCTCTTCTTTCCTGTGCACAACATATAGAATAGGCAACAGAGACACAGAAACCATTTCTCATGTGGCTGTGGACCTGGTGCTGCAATGCTCCTCTGCTCTCCACAGTGATGCATCTTGTTTCCAAGAGGACCAACCTCTTGGGCAGTGACTGGCTGGAAAGCAGCCCTGAGGAGAGAGACTTGGGGGTGCTGGGGGAGGAGAAGCTCAACAGGAGCTCTCAGTGTGCACTTGCAGCCCAGAAAGCCAATCAGATCCTGGGCTGCATCAGGAGAAGTGTGGCCAGCAGGGCAAGGGAGGTGATTCTCCCCCTCTGCTCAGCTCTGCTGAGACCCCACCTGGAGTACTGCCTCCAGTTCTGGAGCCCCTATTACAAGAGGGATGTGGAGGTGCTGGAAGGTGTCCAGAGAAGGGCCATGAGGATGAGCAGAGGGCTGGAGCACCTCTCCTGTGAGGACAGACTGAAGGAGTTGGGGCTGTTCAGTCTGGAGAAGAGAAGGCTCCCAGGTGACCTCATTGTGGCCTTCCAGTATCTGAAGGGGGCCTACAGGAAGGCTGGGGAGGGACTGCTCAGGATCTCAGGTAGTGATAGGACTAGGGGGAATGGAATGAAGCTGGAGGTGGGGAGATTGAGGCTGGAGGTGAGGAGGAAGTTATTCCCCATGAGAGTGGTGAAGCCCTGGAGTGGGTTGTCCAGGGAGGTGGTTGAGGCCCTGTCCCTGGAGGCTGGCTGAGGCTGTGGCCAGGCTGATCTAGTGTGGTGTGTCCCTGCCCATGGCAGGGGGGTTGGAACTAGATGATCCTTGTGGTCCCTTCCAACCCTGACTGATACTACTATGATACTACTATGATGCTTTGCCTGGCTAGAATGCATTCATTGCTGTGCCTGTCTATTAATATATTAATCAATTCCTATTTCTGTGATCTCAGCTTCCCCAACCTGCTTTTCATCTCTGTTAACCCTCTGCATGCTGTCAAATGTGAGAGGAGCTCTCAGAGGAGCTGTCTTTGTTTATCTGCCAGTGCACTACTTCAAGCAGGGACTTCAATCTCGTATTATGATGAACCTTTCATCATAATATGAGAAAACAAAGCAATAATAGTTCTGCTGCTTTATCACTGACAACAGCTTTCTGGCAAAAGGAGCTCTTCTGAATAGCAAGCACTTTTCTGTCAAGTGGCTCTCATGAAATATGTCCTTGTCATTTTTCTGTGGCCACTCAGCAGCAGATGCCAGACAGGTTAATTATTATCATTTGTTCGTGCAGGAAAGTTCATCAAAGTTGTCTGCAGAGGAGAGCACGCACTCCTTGTTGGGAAAAAGCAGATGCTGTGTGAAAAGCGGTTGGAGAATCCACCTGCTCACTGTGATGTGATGCTTGTTTCCCCCACAGCAAACTGCTGGCCAAGCTGTCAGCCCCTGGCTTGGACAGCAGCACTCTGAGCTGGGTTAGCAACTGGCTGGAGGCTGAGCCCAGAGAGTGGTGGTGAATGGTGCCACAGCCAGCTGGCAGCCAGGCACCAGTGGTGTCCCCCAGGGATCAGTGCTGGGCCCCATCCTCTTTAATATCTTTACTGATGATCTGGATGAGGGCATTGAGTCCATCAGCAGTAAATTTGCAGATGACACCAAGATGGGGGAAGGAGTTGATCTGTTAGAGAGTAGAGAGCTCTGCAGAGGGACCTTGACAGGCTGGACAGATGGGCAGAGTCCAAGGGCATGAGATTTAACAAGTCAAAATTCTGGGTGCTGCACTTCAGTCACAGCAACCCCTTACTGCTGTTTGCAGAGTGTTGTTTTTGCAGAGGCAGCTGCAAACAGAAAGGGACCTGGGGGTGCTGATTGACAGCTGGCTGAACATGAGCCTGCAGTGTGCCCAGGCAGCCAAGAAGGCTAATGGCATCCTGGCCTGCATCAGGAACAGTGTGGCCAGCAGGAGCGGGGAAGTCATTGTGCCCTGTACTCTGCACTGGTTAGGCCACACCTTGAGTCCTGTGTCCAGTTCTGGGCCCCTCAGTTTAGGAAAGATGTTGAGATGCTGGAAGGTGTCCAGAGAAGGGCAACAAAGCTGGGGAGGGGTTTGGAGCACAGCCCTGTGAGGAGAGGCTGAGGGAGCTGGGGTTGCTTAGCCTGGAGAAGAGGAGGCTCAGGGGAGACCTTATTGCTGCCTACAACTCCCTGAAGGGAGGTTATAGCCAGGTGGGGGTTGGTCTCTTCTCCCAGGCAAGCAGCACCAAAACAAGAGGACACAGTCTCAAGCTGTGCCGGGGGAGGTTTAGGTTGGATGTTAGGAAGGAATTCTACACAGAGAGAGTGATTGCCCATTGGGATGTGCTGCCCGGGGAGGTGGTGGAGTCACCATCACTGGAGGTGTTCAGGAGGAGACTTGATAGGGTGCTTGGTGCCATGGGTTAGCTGATTAGGTGGTGTTGGATCATAGATTGGATGCTGTGATCTTGAAGGTACTTCTCCTCTTCCTCTCTTCTTCCTCTCTTCTTCCTCTCTTCTTCCTCTCTTCTTCCTCTCCTCCTCCCTTCCCCTCCCCTCTCCTCCCCTTCCCTCCCCTCCTGTCCCCTCCCCTCCCCTCCCCTTCCCTCCCCTCCTCTCCATTTAGGATAGGCTAGGATCACTTCTAGGAATCATGAGAAAGTTTCAGTCACCTTGCCCTGCTCAGTCCTTTCCCTCTGTGGTGCAGTGGCTAAAGAGGGTGCTAATTTTGGGCAGTCACTGAATTTTGTGATCTGACCTTTAAATCCGGGGCCAGACAGCCCATCGAGCCCAGAGAAGCACCAGCAGAACCAGCCTCAGGAAGAGAGGATGTCATCAGACAGCAGGATAAGAACTCTGAATGCAGTCCTAGCCTCCAAAGCTACTGAGCTGCCTTGACCTTTAATAAATGTTTAACCCAAAGGCAGCAGTGAATTTCCATTTTGTAAATGTTAACTTTCAGGTCAAAGGGAAGGGAGATGTGCATGGGTTAATCACACACACTGTGCCACCTTAAGCTCCTCCTAGTCAAAAAAAAACATGACTGAACTTTGAGTCGGATTGCCCCAAACCCCCCAGACTTTCATTCTGTTCATCTCCCAGGCAACCAGCACCAGAACAAGAGGACACAGGCTCAAGCTGTGCCAGGGGAGGTTTAGGCTCAAGGTGAGGAGAAAGTTCTTCCCAGAAAGAGGAATTGGCCATTGGAATGTGCTGCCCAGGGAGGTGGTGGAGTCACCATCACTGGAAGTGTTCAAATAGGGCTTGGATGTGGCACTTGAAGCCATGGTTTAGACAGTCATGAGGTGTTGGGTGATAGGTTGGACTTGAGGACCTCTGAGGTCTTTTCCAACCTTGCTGATTCTATGATTCTAAGTCAGGGTGTGCTTTCATTCATGAGCTTGTCTTGTATTTGACATCTTTGACAGAAGGGACAGGAGGTCATAGGGCAAAGAAAGGTGAAACACACTGAAGGAGGTTTAAATTGTGAGACAGAGAGGCTGTCTGGTGTCACAGCCCCAAGCCTGGAGGTGATTTCTTTTTTTGAGAGCTGAAAAAGGTGTGCCAAACAGAAAGGGATCTGGGGGTACTGATTGACAGACACCTAAACATGAGCCAGCAGTGGGCCCAGGCAGCCAAGAAGGCCAGTGGCATCCTGGCCTGCATCAAGAACAGTGTGGCCAGCAGGAGCAGGGAAGTCATTGTGCCCTGTACTCAGCACTGGTTAGGCCACACCTTGAGTCCTGTGTCCACTTCTGGGCCCCTCAGTTTAAGAAGGATATTGAGACACTTGAAGGTGTCCAGAGAAGGGCAACAAGGCTGGGGAGAGGCCTTGAGCACAGCCCTGTGAGGAGAGGCTGAGGGAGCTGGGCTTGCTTAGCCTGGAGAAGAGGAGGCTCAGGGGAAACCTTATTGCTGTCTACAACTACCTGAAGGGATCTTGTAGCCAGGTGGGGGTTGGTCTCTTCTCCCAGGCAACCAGCCCCAGAACAAGAGGACACAGTTTCAAGCTGTGCCAGGGGAGGTTTAGGCTGGATGTTAGGAAGAAATACCTCCCAGAAAGAGAGATTGGCCATTGGAATGTGCTGCCCAGGGAGGTGGTGGAGTCACCATCACTGGAGGTGCTTAGGAAGAGCCTGGATGAGGCACTTGGTGCCATGGATTAGTTGATGAGATGGTGTTGGGTGGTAGGTTGGACTTGATCTCAAAAGACTTTTCCAAGCTGGTTAATTCTATTCTATTCTACTCTATTCTATTCTATTCTAGCACCTGACCTTGAGAAAATCATTTCAGCTCTCACTGTCAAAGGAGCAGAGGGACATTGGTGCTGTCAGGAACTGCATTGCTCAGACATGGGTTATCTGCTATGATTATGTCTGTGCCTCATTTTCCCTGGTCATAAACTCAATGCAAACTAATAACCTACATCATTCAGGCATCTGAAAACTTCCTGTGCTCATGTTTGCAAATGGTGCAAGGCCTTGCTGGAAATGGCCTAAGGAAATGCAAAGTACCCATATTTTTAATGAGTTTGACTGGCTCACCTAGCTGTCACTTCTGTGCCTGATTAGTGGCAATAGGCAGTTTTCCATTCATTTCCAAGCAGCTGCTAGAGAAGAGCTGCAGGCAGATGTAATCTCCAGACTGCAGCTCCCTGTCAATTTCACACCAGCATGTTACTTCCTTCTATCCCCATCTGTTATTAATCTGTATTTATATCTAACTCCAGCTCTCAATTAGCCTTTGCCAGAAGCTTAACCATTAGAGATGACTGTGAGGAAGGAGGGGAAAGAAGCTGCCATAAATGAGGCTTTAACCACTCCATGCAATTAGAGTAGAATAGAATAGAATAGAATAGACCAGACCAGGTTGGAAGAGACCTTCGAGATCAAGTCCAACCTATCACCCAACACCATCTAATCCACTATACCATGCAACCAAGTGCCTCATCCAGTCTCCTCCTAAACACCTTCAGTGATGGTGACTCCACCACCTCCCTGAGCAGCCCATCCCAATGGCCAATCTCTCTCTCTGTGTAGAATTTCTTCCTAACATCCAGACTAAACCTCCCCTGGCACAGCTTGAGACTGTGTCCTCTTGTTCTGGTACTGGCTGCCTGGGAGAAGAGACCAACCCCCACCTGGCTACAACCTCCCTTCAGGGAGTTGTAGACAGCAATGAGGTCTCCCCTGAGCCTCCTCTTCTCCAGGCTAAACAACCCCAGCTCCCTCAGCCTCTCCTCACAGGGCTGTGTTCCAAACCCCTCCCCAGCTTTGTTGCCCTGATGCAGGCCAGGATGCCATTGGCCTTCTTGGCTGCCTGGGCACACTGCAGGCTGATGTTCAGCCTACTCTCATCCAGTACCCCCAGGTCCCTCTCTGCCTGGCTGCTCTCAGCCACTCTGACCCCAGCCTGTAGCACTGCATGGGGTTGTTGTGGCCAATGTGTAGAACCTGGCACTTGGATGTGTTCAATCTCCTGCCCTTGGCCTCTGCCCATCTCTCCAGCCTGTCGAGGTCCCTCTGCAGAGCCTCTCTACCCTCCAGAAGATCAACTCCTGCCCCCAGCTTGGTGTCATCTGCAAATGTACTGATGATGGACTTCTGGGGGGCTGAGAAATCATGCAAAGCCTGGGCTTTTAGGAAGAGAACAGCTTGCACAGTCCCTCAGACCAGGTCAAGTCCCCTTTACCCTTAGTACTAAATATGAAGAGGAAACATCCCTACCACAGAACTTGCCTTCTAATCAGGCTCAGTTCCTACTTTTTACAGAGGTCTGTGTAACTTTTGAGTTGCTACCCATTCTAATTCAGAGGATGTCCTTACATCTCACATTTTCTGAATATGCTAAGCCCTGAGGCTCAGTCAAACCATGTCACATTTGTCCTAAATAAGCACTGCACAAAACCCCATTTTCCCCATCAGCTTTCCTTGTGTTGCCTTTTAACGTTCAGGAAAGGACTGCACTGATTTCTGAACAGTTAAACAGGAATGGAGGTGGTGGAGTCAGTATCATTGGAGGTGTTCAGGAGGAGACTTGAGGGGGTGCTTGGTGCCATGGGTTAGTTGTTTAAGGGGGTTGGACACGATGATCTTGAAGGTCTCTTCCAACCTGGTCTGGTCTATTCTGTTCTATTCTATTCTATTCCTGATTCACTTTGTCCTCTTCAAAGCAAACATTTCAATTTAAGAAGCAGAATTAACACCACCTCTTTTCTACTCAAGACTTTTTATTAAGGCTTCAAATCTTTTCTTCACCTCTCTTGCCTACTTATGGTTATCCCTTTTGAACAGGTCTGAAGAGTGTGTCCCATGTGAGGCAACACCATTCATATTACAAAGGCTTCCTCTTATTTTCCAGACCATTCCTTAACACATCCTTACACTTGTTTTTTTCACTTTACTGCAGATTGGAAGCCCACTTGGTGTCACCTTTCCTTTAGAGGGAAGATGAATGCAATTCATCTCAGGGAGTGCCTGGAGATCCTCCAAACAGGAGCTGCAAACGTCACATACGTATTCACAGTGGATGAGGAAGCTTCCCATAGCAGTGTGAGAGGCATTCAATTTATTGCACACTTCCCCCCAAGTGTTCCCATCTATCCAGATGGCTTGCAAGCCTAAGGGACTCTCTAGGCTTCAGATTAGATTGTTCAGAAGTCCTTTCCAGCAAGAGCAGCGTCGGCAGCCTGCTCGGCCGCAGGATCGTTTTCACCCCGCTAGACATCAGCATCCAGTCAGAATGGGAATGTCCTTAAAAAGTCATCTGCCACCTCTTCATTTTTCACTCATAATGAAGGTTCTTCAGTGTTCCTCCTCCAAACCTTTTCCTTTCAGAGAAGCCAGGAATCTAGGGACAGGAAAGAGAAGTCATCATGTCAGAATGGGCGCGAGCTCCCCCCGGCCCATAACTGAGCACCACGTTACCAAGCCAACTGCAACAATGCCTCCCCCTTCCACTCCAACCCCAGCAGCAGGACTAAAATGCTGTTAGTTAAACAAGCTGCAAAGCTTGAGGATGGCTCATGTCTTACACAGAAATCCTTCAGGTTCTTTGGGGAAGGTTACAATGAAAGCCTGAATTGTTGGGGCAAATACTACACTGGTTCATTGCAGGTTTCAAAGGCCTCACTTCACCCAGATTCAAAGGCAAACAAGAATCTCTCCACTCATTGTTGAAACTACAACAGTATGACCAAGTCCTATCAAAGAGCTCTTGAGACTTTTATGCCTTCTAACCAGAGCTTGCAGCACTTCTCTGGGAGTTGAAAGGACAGTTTAACCCTGGTCTCCAAGCTGGTGACACGTGGGTGTGATGGGTGAACCACTAGATGGATACAGAACTGGCTTGATGGCTGCACCCAAAGAGTGGCTGCCCATGGGTCCATGCCCCAGGGGAGGCCAGGGACAAGCAGAGTCCCTCAAGGATCAGTTCTGGGACCAGGCTTGTTCAACATCTTTGTGGGTGCCATGGACAGTGGCACTGAGTGCACCCTCAGCAAGTTTGCTGATGACACCAAACTATGTGGTGCAGCAGACAGCTGGAGGGAAGGGAGGCCATCCAGAGGGACCTGGACAGGCTGGAGAGGTGGGCACAAGCCAACCTCAGGAGGTTCAACAAGACCAAGTGCAGGGTCCTGCATCTGGGTCGATGAAATCCCAGGCACAAATCCAGGCTGGGCAGGGACTGGCTGGAAAGCAGCCCTGAGGAGAGAGACTTGGGGGTGCTGGGGGAGGAGAAGCTCAACAGGAGCTCTCAGTGTGCACTTGCAGCCCAGAAAGCCAATCAGATCCTGGGCTGCATCAGGAGAAGTGTGGCCAGCAGGGCAAGGGAGGTGATCCTCCCCCTCTGCTCAGCTCTGCTGAGACCCCACCTGGAGTACTGCCTCCAGTTCTGGAGCCCCTATTCCAAGAGGGATCTGGAGGTGCTGGAAGGTGTCCAGAGAAGGGCCACGAGGATGATCAGAGGGCTGGAGCACCTCTGCTGTGAGGACAGACTGAAGGAGTTGGGGCTGTTCAGTCTGGAGAAGAGAAGGCTCCCAGGTGACCTCATTGTGGCCTTCCAGTATCTGAAGGGGGCTACAGGAAGGCTGGGGAGGGACTGCTCAGGATCTCAGGGAGTGATAGGACTAGGGGGAATGGAATGAGGCTGGAGGTGGGGAGATTCAGGCTGGAGGTGAGGAGGAAGTTCTTCCCCATGAAAGTGGTGAAGCCCTGGAATGGGTTGTCCAGGGAGGTGGTTGAGGCCCCATCCCTGGAGGTGTATAAGCCCAGGCTGGATGAGGCTGTGGCCAGGCTGATCTAGTGTGGGGTGTCCCTGCCCAAGGCAGGGGGGTTGGACCTAGATGATCCTTGTGGTCCCTTCCAACCCTGACTGATACTATGACACTATGATACTATAACATGGAGAGGTTCTACTGAACTCTCCAGTTCCAGCTTGCACTTTGGGGTCTTCTTAAATATGACTGTCCACTTCTTGAGATTTATTTTAAGCTTTTGAGTTGTCACTGAGGCAGAAGAAGGTAGTCAGCAGCAGGCTGTGATCTTGGGCACAGGGCCATAAGGAATATAAAGGTAATTGCTGCCTGGCCACTGAAAATGATTAAATAAGAAAAAAAACTTACATCATGCATCTAGCACTACCAGCACACAGGGAGATGTCTGCATTAAGCTACTGCTCATCTCCCAGGCAACCAGCACCAGAACAAGAGGACACAGTCCCAAGCTGCACCAGGGGAGGTTTAGGCTGGAGGTGAGGAGAAAGCTCTTCACTGAGAGAGTTGTTAGCATTTGGAATGTGCTGCCCAGGGAGGTGCTGGAGTCACCATCCCTGGAGGTGTTCAAGAGGGGATTGGATGTGGCACTTGAAGCTATGGTTTAGTAGTCCTGAGGTGTTGGGTGATAGGTTGGACTTGATGACCTCTGAGGTCTTTTCCAACCTTACTGCTTCTATGATAGTACCCCCAAGAAATGTTGACTTCCTTTTACTAGAATATGGAGAGGAAGGGAGAGAGGAGGGGAAGGGGGGAAAGGCATCATGCAGAACTGAAAGAGGGAACAATAAATTTCACAGAATCACCAAGGTTGGAAGAGACCTCAAAGATCATCAAGTCCAACCTGTCACCACAGACCTCATGACTAAACCATGGCACCAAGTGTAACATCCAATCCCCTCTTGAACACCTCCAGGGATGGGGACTCCACCACCTCCCTGGGCAGCACATTCCAATGACGAATGACTCTCTCAGTGAAGAACTTTCTCCTCACCTCCAGCCTAAACTTCCCCTGGTGCAGCTTTAGACTGTGTCCTCTTGTTCTAGTGCTGGTTGCCTGGGAGAAGAGACCAACCCCCACCTGGATACAACCTCCCTTCAGGTAGCTGTAGACAGCCTCCTCTTCTCCAGGCTAAGCAACCCCAGCTCCCTCAGCCTCTCCTCACAGGGCTGTGCTCAAGGCCTCTCTCCAGCTTTGCTGTCCTTCTCTGGACACATTCAAGAGTCTCAATATCCTTCTTAAACTGAGGAGCCCAGAACTAGACACAGGACTCAAGATGTGGCCCAACCAGTGCTGAGTACAGGGGCAGAATGACTTCCCTGTTCCTGCTGGTCACACTGTTCCTGATGCAGGCCTCTTTTTAAAAGGCATAAAAACATGCTTGAAGAAGTAAGCAGTCTGTGACTATTCTTCCCCCTCTCTCCCTAAGGGACTTTCAGCAAGGCTACATCTACTGAAACATTGGATTGTATTTCAGTGGTGCTGTTGACAGCAATTTGCAAGCACCTCACCGATGTGGTAAGTGGAACTTCACTGCTCTCTGCGTGAGACTGCATATGGGAAGGTGAGGGACACAAAAAGTTGAAGTGGCCTGCCAAAGCCACAAGAGTCTTTCTTCACCAACTGTCCTGAAAGCAGTTAATTCATTCCTTAACAGCTGGGTTAAAAGCTGGAATCATGCTGCCATTTTCCTTGGGACCTTGCTGGTGCTATAAAAACTGGAGAAGAAGAGACTCAGGGGTGACCTTATTGCTCCCTACAACTCCCTGAAGGGAGGTTGTAGACAGGCAGAGGTTGGTCTCTTCTCCCAGGCAACCAGCACCAGAACAAGAGGACACAGTCTCAAGCTGTGCCAGGAGAGGTTTAGGCTGGAGGTTAGGAGGAAGTTCTACATAGAGAGAGCGATTGCCCATTGGAATGTGCTGCCCAGGGAGGTGGTGGAGTCACCATAGTATCAGTCAGGGTTGGAAGGGACCACAAGCATCATCTAGTTCCAACCCCCCTGCCATGGGCAGGGACACCCCACACTAGATCAGCCTGGCCACAGCCTCAGCCAGCCTGGGCTTAAACACCTCCAGGGATGGGGCCTCAACCACCTTCCTGGACAACCCATTCCAGGGCTTCACCACTCTCATGGGGAAGAACTTCCTCCTCACCTCCAGCCTCAATCTCCCCACCTCCAGCTTCATTCCATTCCCCCTAGTTCTATCACTACCTGAGATCCTGAGCAGTCCCTCCCCAGCCTTCCTTCAGATACTGGAAGGCCACAATGAGGTCACCTAGGAGCCTTCTCTTCTGCAGACTGAACAGCCCCTACTCCTTCAGTCTGTCCTCACAGGAGAGGTGCTCCAGCCCTCTGATCATCCTCCTGGCCCTTCTCTGGACACCTTCCAGCACCTCCAGATCCCTCTTGGAATAGGGGCTCCAGAACTGGAGGCAGTACTCCAGGTGGGGTCTCACTGGAGGTGTTCAGGAGGAGACTTGATAGGGTGCTTGGTGCCATGGTTTAGTTGATTAGGTGGTGTTGGATGATAGGTTGGACTCGATGATCTTGAAGATCTCTTCCAACCTGGTTTATTCTATTCTACCTATACAGAAGATAAAATGCTGGCTCCAGCTGTGCACAAAAAGCCTTTTCATTGACTTTCCAGGCAGCATCTCAGCCTAAGTCTGCAATCCAGCAGCCTGAAGCTGACAGATCTGAAGTGAGATCTTATTTGCCCATTTACCTCACTCTTGCAACTTCTACTCTCTTAGCATACTTCATTATTTCACTGCCAATCACAAACACTGCAGCTGACAGAAGTCAGCCATTTCTTTTCCATGTCTCTCCAAACCAGCTGTGCTCCCACAGACTTCAAGGCTCAATTGCCAGCAGTGATTATCATACAAATCACATGAAACCCACGTTTGAAGAGGACTCTGTCAGCAGCTCACATTACACAGGCAGAAACAAAAGAAGAAGGAAAAAATGACAAACCTGATTGCCATCTCTTAAGAAGTATCTCTTCTCTATAACCTGGGAAAAACAGAGAGTGATCTCAGCAGGCACAGCATATGCAGAACCTCATCCTCCAGTCAACACTTCATATGTGAGTGGTGGAACTCATGGCTAACTGGGACAAGGTCTGGACCCACATTGTCTGCTCCAGGCCTATTGCTTTACTGCACATAGAAGGAGCTGCCCCTCCAGCTCTTCTTACTAAACCTGTGCTATCCTCAGCTTCTGCACAGCAAATCTATTCATCCCTCACTATTAATGGAGGTGATGGCTTGCATATCTCCTTACTGCATTCCCCTCCCTCTCTGCAGCTGCAGCAGTTCTGAGCACCAGATGAAGCTCATTCTGCAGGTGCATTAGAGCTCCAGTGGCTCTGAGCAGGCCCTAGGCACAGGCAATGCTTGAGAAGAGGCAGCTTGACTTGCTCACTGTGCTGAAGGATACATACAGAGGCAGCACTGTCAACCTAAGAATCAAAAAGTGGTTTGTATCACCTTACTGCTGTCTGCAACCTGTAGCCAGGCAGATGCTGGTCTCTTCTGCCAGGCAACCAGCACCAGAACAAGAGGACACAGTCTCAGGCTGTGCCAGGGGAGGTTTAGGCTGATGTTAGGAAGAAGTTCTTCACAGTAAGAGAGATTGGCCATTGGACTGTGCTGCCCAGGGAGGTGGTGGAGTCACCATCACTGGAGGTGTTTAGGAAGAGACTGGATGGGGTGCTTGGTGCCATGGTTTAGTTGGTTATATGGTGTTGGGTGACAGGTTGGACTTGATGATCTCAAAGGTCTTTTCCAACCTGGTTAATTCTATTCTATTCTAACCTAATCACCCAACACCATCTAATCAACTGAACCATAGCACCAAGCACCCCATTCAGTCTCTTCCTAAACACCTGCAGTGATGGTGACTCCACCACCTCCCTGGGCAGCACATTCCAATGGCCAATCTCTCTTCCTGTGAAGAACTTCCTCCTAACATCCAGCCTAAACCTCCCCTGGTGCAGCTTGAGACTGTGTTGGACTTGATGATCTCAAAGGTCTTTTCCAACCTGGTTAATTCTGTATTCTACCCTATACTATCTATACCCTCCTCCAATGAAAATCCAGGCCAAACCTCCTCTGAAGTGTGATCTGTTACAGGAAGTGATCTGCTGCACTATGATGGTATCTTTGTTCAGGCAATGCTTAAATCAGAGCATTCCTCCTGTTATTTTCACAGCAGACCCTGATGCTTGGTTGCAGGAAGGGAGAGTAACATCCCAAATTTCTTGATTCCCTAAATGCTTTAACTGGGATGAAGAGAGCTAACCACAGGCTTGTAACTCCACACATTGCTGCCTTAGCACACTGCAAACCTACCAAAGGGCTCCAAAAGCACACTCAGAGTGTCTTTGCATGTTTGTCAGCTCTTTGTCATTGCTCTCTGCAGATCAAGAATCAAATCTTGAAGCAGATCAGCTGTTTCCTGGGGGTGTCCAAAAGCAGACCAATATTTGGCCTCTCCACAACTGGCTTGGATCAACCCAAAAAGCAGAATGTGAAAGGAGCAGCTAGTTGTTTGATGTTCAGCTCACAGACAGGACTCAATATATAGAACAATAAAACTTAATTGTCTTGACCTACCTTATCAAAAAACCTGCTTAGTTTGACAGCATTGGATGAACCTGCAGCCAGGTAACGAGGATTGGTGCAATCCTGGAACACAACAACAAACCAAACACAAGGAAATCAATGCAGGGAAGTCAACAGACTCACCAGACACAGCCAGAGAAAACACACCTGCTGACTTCTGCTCCACAGTCTTTTTAGACAGAAGGCCAACTTCTGTTTGGTGATCAGCTGAAGAGTTCCAAATAGCCCTGTATCCTCCAGTGCTTCCTGTGTTCCAGTTTGTACCCACTGCCTCCTGCCCTATCACTGAACACCACTGAAAAGAGCTCAGCCCCCACTGAAAACTGCCAACCATCAGCTCTGAGCTTTGGGAACCTTATCCAACACCCCCTACATACCTCCCTGAAGGGAAACAAAGGCAAATTGTTTTGTCAAGTAAGGGAGAGCCATTCAAAATGGGTATGACTCCAACATGGCCCAGGAAGCCAAGAAGGCCAATGGCATCCTGGCCTGCATCAGAAAGAGTGTGGCCAGCAGGAGCAGGGAAGTCACTGTGTCCCTGTACTCAGCACTGGTTAGGCCACACCTTGAGTCCTGTGTCCAGTTCTGGGCCATTCAATATAAGAAGGATACTGAGACACCTGAATGTGTCAGAGAAGGGCAACAAGTCTGGGGAGAGGTATCAAGCACAAGCCCTATGAGGAGAGGCTGGGGGAGCTGGGGTTCTTTAGCCTGGAGAAAAAGAGGCTCAGGGGAGACCTTATTGCTGTCTACAGCTACCTGAAGGGAGGCTGTACCCAGGAAGGGGTTGGTCTCTTCTCCCAGGCAACAAGCACTAGAACAAGAGGACACAGTCTCAAGCTGTGCCAGGGGAAGTTTAGGCTGGAGGTGAGGAGAAAGTTCTTCACTGAGTCGTTCGTCATTGGAATGTGCTGCCCAGGGAGGTGGTGGAGTCACCATCCCTGGAGGTGTTCAAGAGGGCACTGGATGTGGCACTTGGTGCCATGGTTTAGTTAGTCCTGAGGTGTTGGGTGACAGGTTGGCCTTGATGATCACCTGAGTGATTCTATGTTTAGTGAGACAATCTCTAAGTTTCAGCATACCTTCATTGAGAAAAACCAGGCCTTGCCCCCATCTGAAAAACCCCAAGCAGTTATGCCAAGGATACTCACCAGATTTATCTCTTCAGCATTGAAATCCTCAGCCAAGAAAGCCGTTCTGGTCAGAACCTCATTCCGCTTCGTTTCTGGGATCTGGTCCAGCTTAGTGCCTATCACCAGCAGTGGAATCTGGTTGTCTGCAAACTGCTCACGGTCATAGTCACTGATGAGGAAACAAGCACAATGCTGAATGAGGCAATGGTCCTGCTAAGTGGGCACAGGGGCACCAGCACGATCCCTGTCCCTCTCAAATGTCCATGTCCAGCCAGCATGGATTTAGGAAGGTCAGGTCCTGCCTCTCCAACCTGATCTCCTATGATCAGGTGACTGCCTGGTGGATGTGGTCTACTTGGACTTCAGCAAGGCCTTTGACACCGTCCCCCACAGCAAACTCCTGGCCAAGCTGTCAGCCCATGGCTTGGACAGCAGCACTCTGAGCTGGGTTAGGAACTGGCTGGAGGCTGAGCCCAGAGAGTGGTGGTGAATGGTGCCACAGCCAGCTGGCAGCCAGGCAGCAGTGGTGTCCCCCAGGGATCAGTGCTGGGCCCCATCCTGTTCAATATCTTCATTGATGATCTAGATGAGGGGATTGAGTCAGTCATCAGCAAGTTTGCAGATGACACCAAGTTAGGAGCAGATGTTGGTCAGTTAGATGTCAGAAAGACTCTGCAGAGGGACCTCGACCGACTGGACAGATGGGCAGAATCCAACTGGATGGCATTCAACAAGTCCAAGAGCCAGGTGCTGCACTTTGGCCACAACAACCCCATGCAGAGCTACAGGCTGGGGTCAGAGAGCTCAGACAGAGAGGGACCTGGGGGTGCTGATTGACAGCCACCTAAACATGAGCCTGCAGTGTGCCCAGGTGGCCAAGAAGGCCAATGGCATCCTGGCCTGCATCAAGAACAGTGTAGCCAGCAGGAGCAAGGAGGTCATTCTGCCCTGCATTGGTTAGGCCACGCCTTGAGTCCTGTGTCCAGTTCTGGGCCCCTCAGTTTAAGAAGGAGATTGACACTTGAAGGTGTCCAGAGGAGGGCAATGAGGCTGGGGAGAGGCCTTGAGCACAGCCCTGTGAGGAGAGGCTGAGGGAGCTGGGGTTGCTTAGCCTGGAGAAGAGGAGGCTCAGGGGAGACCTTCTTGCTCCCTACAACTACCTGAAAGGTGGCTGTAGCCAGGAAGGGGGTTGGTCTCTTCTCCCAGGCAACCAGCACCAGAACAAGAGGACAGAGTCTCAAGCTGCACCAGGGGAGGTTTAGGCTCAAGGTGAGGAGAAAGTTCTTCCGAGAGAGAGTAATTGGCCATTGGAATGTGCTGCCCAGGGAGGTGGTGGAGTCCCCATCCCTGGAGGTGTTCAAGAGGGGATTGGATGTGGCACTTGGTGCCATGGTTTAGTCATGAGGTCTGTGGTGACAGGGTGGACTCCATGATCTTTGAGGTCTCTTCCAACCTTGTTGATACTGTGATACTGTGATCTAATTTCAAGTACCCTTAGGTATGGACAAAAACTGCCCAAACACCTTGGAGTTATTGCATCTTAATTGTTTCTCAGCATTCACATTGTTTTTCACTCACCCATTTGTCACAAGAACTCCTGTTGGAGCAACATCTCTGTTGAGTGCCTCCAGAGACCAGCGGTACAAATTCTGGGATGACTTCTTGTTGGTTAAATCATGCACTAAAATGATCCCTGCAATGAAAGGGAAGGCAGCAAGATGCTATTTAATGACTTTTAAAAACATATCTTACTTAAACCAACATCTGCAGGCTCCTACATATCTGGGAATGAAGAAAGGGAGGTACAGCCAGTTCAGCCACAGTGAATGAGTAAAGCTGAAAATGCCAGGATGCAACAGGTGTAATGCTGCTTAGCAGGAACTGGAGAAAAGCCATGAGAAAAATCTCATGGAGGAACAGAGTCAGCTCATCTGCAAGAGGCTTGCAGGCCACACCTTGAGTCCTGTGTCCAGTTCTGGGCCCCTCAGTTTAAGAAGGACATCGAGACACTTGAATGTGTCCAGAGAAGGGCAATGAGGCTGGGGAGAGGCCTCGAGCACAGCCCTGTGAGGAGAGGCTGAGGGAGCTGGGGTTGCTTAGCCTGGAGGAGGCTCAGGGGAGACCTTATTGCTCTCTACAACTACCTGAAGGGAAGCTGTAGCCAGGTGGGGGTTGGTCTCTTCTCCCAGGCAACCAGCACCAGAACAAGAGGATGCAGTCTCAAGCTGGGCCAGGGGAGGTTCAGGCTGGAGGTGAGGAGAAAGTTCTTCCCAGAAAGAGAGATTGGCCATTGGAATGTGCTGCCCAGGGAGGTGGTGGAGTCACCATCCCTGGAGGTGTTCAAGAGGGGACTGGACATGGCACTTGAAGCCATGGTTTAGTTAGTCATGAGGTGCTGGGTGACAGGTTGGACTTGACTATCTCTGAGGTTTTTCCCAGCCTCCTTGATTCTATGATTCATTGCCTGATTCTTCTACATCTAGTCCTAACAATACTGGACCTGTGTTACTGCAGCAGAGAATTCATCCTTTCTGTTTTACCTGGATAGTAAACATGATTGTCATTTTGTCATCCCATCCAAAAAGTCTGAGGGCTGTTTCTTTGTTTGAGTGAGCTTAGAGAATGCCTTTCTGAGTGTTCAAGAACTAATGGTCCATATACCGGGGGAGATATCTGACAGGAGAAACAGATTCTGACAAACTTTCTCAGTCCACCACATAGCTGCTAGAAACATGAAGTAGTAAGATTTTATGTACTGAAGAGTAAGCTTCCAGCAGTTTTCATTACCATGATCCTTCAAAATGTATATTCTGAGACAAAACCAGCCAGGCAAACCTCCTAGCTGTGCCACTAAAAGACACCCACTTCTCCGGTGGGTTAGGAACTGGCTGGAGGCTGAGCCCAGAGAGTGGTGGTGAATGGTGCCACAGCCAGCTGGCAGCCAGGCACCACTGGTGTGCCCCAGGGATCAGTGCTGGGCCCTGTGCTCTTTAACATCTTCATTGATGATCTGGATGAGGGCATTGAGTCCATCATCAGTAAATTTGCAGACAACACCAAGCTGGGGGCAGGAGTTGATCTGCTGGAGGGTAGAGAATCTCTGCAGAGGGACCTGGACAGGCTGGAGAGATGGGCAGAGTCCAATGGGATGGCATTCAACAAATCCAAGTGCCAGGTGCTGCACTTTGGCCACAACAACCCCAGGCAGTGCTACAGGCTGGGGTCAGAGTGGCTGAGAGCAGCCAGGCAGAGAGGGACCTGGGGGTGCTGGTCGATGGTAGGCTGAACATGAGCCTGCAGTGTGCCCAGGCGGCCAGGAGGGCCAATGGCATCCTGGCCTGCATCAGGAACAGTGTGGCCAGCGGGAGCAGTAAGGTGATTCTGCCCCTGTACACTGCACTGGTTAGGCTACAACTCGAGTCCTGTGTCCAGTTCTGGGCCCCTCAGTTTAGGAAGGAGGTTGACTTGCTGGAAGGTGTCCAGAGAAGGGCAACAAAGTTGGGGAGGGGTTTGGAACACAGCCCTGTGAGGAGAGGCTGAGGGAGCTGGGCCTGCTTAGCCTGGAGAGGAGGAGACTCAGGGGTGACCTTGTTGCTCTCTACAACTACCTGAAGGGAGGTTGTAGCCAGGTGGGGGTTGGTCTCTTCTCCCAGGCAGCCAGCACCAGAACAAGAGGACACAGTCTCTGGCTGCACCAGGGGAGGTTCAGGCTGGAGATCAGGAGGAAGTTTTGCACAGAGAGAGTGATTGCCCATTGGAATGTGCTGCCCAGGGAGGTGGTGGAGTCACCATCACTGGAGGTGTTCAGGAGGAGACTTGATAGGGTGCTTGGTTGCATGGGTTAGTTGGTTGGGTGGTGTTGGATGATAGGTTGGACATGATCTTGAAGGTCTCTTCCAACCTGGTCTGGTCTATTCTATTCTATTCTATGTACAGCTCCTAACTCAATTACCAACTGCTGCTGGCAAATTTCTTCTATTCATTCACACCTTCTGCAACCTGTGGGATCCTCCTCCTTCCTCCAGGTGCCAAACCATTCAGGGGCAATATGGAATCACACCCCTTCTTTGCATCAGGACTCCTTCTCAACACACTTCACAATCTGTAGATGGAGAAAGCTTATCAACTTGATCCTTCATCTTACCTCCCAGAGGTGCCACACACTACAAACCAACCACATTTTCCACTCCCCACACAACTGTGCACACTCTCCTATGAGAGTTCCCAACATATCACCACCATAACCCTATTTCAAAGCATTTATCTCAGTAACAGCATAAAAAGGCAACTCAACTGTGTGTCCACCCCCAGCATAGGGAAAAAAAGCCCTGATACAACATAGCTTGGCCTACAGGAACAGATTCATGCTGCATAATCTTAAGAGAAACACTCTCCACCTCCAGCCACTCTTCACAGAATAGCAGGGGTTGGAAGGGACCTCTGAAGATCATCTAGTTCAACCCCCTTGCTAAAATCAGAGGCACCTGAAGTAAATCCCAAAGGAACACATCCAGGTCCATTCTGAAGGCCTCCAAACTCCTCAACCTCTCTGGGCAGCCTGTTCCAGTACTCTGCCACTCTCCCAGGGAAGAATTTCTTCCTTATCTTTATGTGGAGCCTCCCCTTCCACAGTCATGTTTTTGCCTGGTCAGCCCCCTTACCTGCCTCCCTGGAAAGTTAGTTCCAGCAGTAGAAAAAAGGACTGAGTCAAGATCAAAAAAGAGCAGGCAGGACCAATGACTGCTACAGGAAATTCTCCTCCCCCACTAAGGTCTGCAAGCCACAGTCCTACTGTCCAGTCATTCTTCTAGACTATCACAGTCCACACACCAGCTGCAGGGCCACCAAAGCAGAACTGTGGTCAAACCCCAAGCAAACCATACCTAACTTTGTCAAAAACTGTCTCTCCCTGACAGCCTTTGCAGGTGCTGCCACAACCAAACATTAAAATGTCCTTTGATCTCAGGCTTTCAGACCACTTGCAAGCCCAGAATGCAGAAGCAGTCAGGCAGAAGGAACACATTCATATGCTCCTTTGAAATCAGGTCAAACAGAGGCAATTTGGGAGACATGATCTAATGAAGGAATTAATGGAATGAAAGAAACCAGAGCCAAGGCTAACTACTAAAGTCAACAGGTTTCATATGTGAGCTGCCTAATATCTTTTGGGCAGTGGAGATAAATAATTCTATTCTAGTAACATAATCAATTATAGTTCAGACACATAAAGCCAGTACCTCATCTCCTAAAGTGCTGTTGTAGGATATTTCCAAGTCTGACCTACACTCACTGGCATACTGTGGCCTTGGAGTCAAAACCCATCTTTTCATATACCAAATAGACTTGCTTTGAAGGCACAGCCCAACTGAAACCTTATTTAGAGAGGTAAACATAAGCCAGAGGTGGTGGAGTCACCATCACTGGAGGTGTTTAGGAAGAGACTGGATGGGGTGCTTGGTGCCATGGTTGAGTTGATTAGATGGTGCTGGGTGATAGGTTGGACTCGATGATCTCAGAGGTCTCTCCTCTCCTCTCCCCCAGTCTCCTCCAGTCTCCTCTCCTCTCCTCCAGTCTCCTCTCCCCTCCTCCAGTCTCCTCTCCCCTCCTCCAGTCTCCTCTCCTCTCCCCTCCTCTCCTCCAGTCTCCTCTCTTCTCCTCCAGTCTCCTCTCCTCTCCTCCAGTCTCCTCCCGTCTCCTCTCCTCCAGTCTCCTCTCCTCTCCTCCAGTCTCCTCCAGTCTCCTCTCCTCTCCTCCAGTCTCCTCCAGCCTCCTCTCCTCTCCTCCAGTCTCCTCCAGTCTCCTCTCCTCTCCTCCAGTCTCCTCTCCAGTCTCCTCTCCTCTCCTCCAGTCTCCTCTCTTCTCCTCCAGTCTCCTCTCCTCTCCTCCAGTCTCCTCCAGCCTCCTCTCCTCTCCTCCAGTCTCCTCCAGCCTCCTCTCCTCTCCTCCAGTCTCCTCTCCAGTCTCCTCTCTTCTCCTCCAGTCTCCTCTCCTCTCCTCCAGTCTCCTCCAGTCTCCTCCAGTCTCCTCTCCTCTCCCCCAGTCTCCTCTCCTCTCCCCCAGTCTCCTCTCCACCCCTCCAGTCTCCTCTCCCCCAGTCTCCTCTCCACCCCTCCAGTCTCCTCTCCTCTCCTCTCCTCCAGTCTCCTCTCCACCCCTCCAGTCTCCTCTCCACCCCTCCAGTCTCCTCTCCTCTCCCCCAGTCTCCTCTCCACCCCTCCAGTCTCCTCTCCTCTCCTCTCCTCCAGTCTCCTCTCCACCCCTCCAGTCTCCTCTCCTCTCCTCCAGTCTCCTCTCCGCAGATTTCTTCCTCCTTTCCCAGGAGGAAAAGACAGCTAATGAAATAACCACAGAGCAAACTGTGCCTATTGTATGGCTGAACACACTCTTGAAAGGCCCTCCAATGATTTGGCACAAGAGAAGAGGAGAATGAAACAGAACACCTGTGACAGGCTTGCAGAAGCAGTTGTTAACCTTGCATACACCTACTTTTAGTGAACAACCCTTGGATGCCAAGAAGTAACAACTGCCATACTGCATTGTTAAGGTTTGCAATCTCTTATTAGTGGCAGAGATGGACTAGTAGGCCTTTAAGTCTCAGCTGAAGGTACAAAATACTAGTTTCTGTATACAGCCAGGTTGTAAGATTCAATTCTTTAAAGTAATTTGGCAAATTACAGGAGCAGAGAAAAGGTGGTTGCCAGCCTACTGCAATCTGATGGGAGAACAGTTCAAATTTGCCAAGGCAGGACTGAAAGTCATTGAATTATAGAATCAATAAGGTTGGAAAAGACCTCAGAGATCATCAAGTCACCCAGCACCTCATGACTAACCAAACCATGGCTTCAAGTGCCACATTCAATCCCCTCTTGAACACCTCCTGGGATGGTGACTCCACCACCTCCCTGGGCAGCACATCCCAATGGCCAATTCCTCTTTCTGGGAAGAACTTTATCCTCACCTAGATCCTAAACTTCCCCTGGTGAAGCTTGAGACTGTATCCTCTTGTTCTGGTGCTGGTTATTTGACTGATGTGTACTTTGGAACTGAACAGAGTAGAAAGTATACATCATACTTAGACACGTTGTCCCAGCTTAAGGCAGATCCTCCCTTGCCTGCCACCGGGGCACAACAAATGAGACTCACACAAATGGATTGCAGCAGTGATGGAAAGTTCAAATGGAAAAGTAGTGGGTGTTTTACAGAGAGCTACAGGCACAGTGACCAAAAAGATCCCAAAGCATACAGAGTCCCTTACAGCACACCCAAAAGCCTCCCAGCGCTCCCCTTCTCCCTACCTGAGGGCATACCCAAAACCCCCAGGGCTCTTTCTTTGCCCACTCCACTGTTAGGCTAATCTCAGCTGGCCAGATCTGAGATTGCCCTTCCCTCTTCTCCTCCTGGCATTAGGCCTTGAGACAACTCCCCTTCCATTACCAGATGTGGGGTGGTAGGGCAAAGCCCTTGCAAGCCCTCCACCCTGTTTTCAGAATGGGCATTAACCCACCACACCAGATAGGGAGCATCTCCCACAGCAGCAGTGAGGGAAGAAAGAGGAAGTGAGAGACCCTGCTGATAGATTTATAGGGCAGAGGACATTGTGGGTATGAAATACACAGCTTCCTGTGTCCCCCCCACTGGGCTGGAGCCTCAGGACACTGGAGGTGTATCTTGTGTGGCAGTGACAGGAGGCAGCCAGCCTAAACTGCCACACGTGTATCTGGTGAGGAAAGGTGAAGACAAGTGTAGCTGGAAGGGACAACACTGTAACTTCAAAGACTCCCTCCTGTGCCAGCTGCACAAGACTTAAGTCAAAGGCAGACAAAACACAGCTGCACATGTTGATCTAAACCAGCTTTCAGTTCAAAACTCAATCCATAAAACTATGCTTCCAAATGGCATTTCCCCCTCCCCCCATATAAATGTACTGAAATCAGGACAACACTACAGCCCTCAGTAAGACCCACACAGCTCCTGCCCCAAAAGCAGGAGACAGTGCAGAACAGAAGCAGTGACAAAACCAGGCTTCTGCAAACAACATTCACACCAAGCAAGCTTACCATTCAGCAGGTTGTAGAACACTGCTCGTGTGCTTTTCACACTAGTGGCACTACCCACTGAGCCTCCAACATCCCACAGCTCAATGTAGTAGGTCTTCTCCTCTGGAGTCCCTTCCTTGTAGTCATGGATCTGAGGAAAAATTCACAGCATACATGACCAGAGCACCAGCTCACAGGAGTTAACCCCTGCAACACTTAAACATTCATCATCAGTAAATTCATCATGACACCAAGGGTACTCAGCACTGGTTAGGCCACACCCTGAGTCCTGTGTCCAGTTCTGGGCCCCTCAGTTTAGGAAAGATGTTGAGTTGCTGGAAGGTGTCCAGAGAAGGGCAACAAAGCTGGGGAGGGGTCTGGAGCACAGCCCTGTGAGGAGAGGCTGAGGGAGCTGGGGTTGCTTAGCCTGGAGAAGAGAAGGCTCAGAGGAGACCTTCTTGCTCTCTACAACTACCTGAAGGGAGGTTGTAGCCAGGTGGGGGGTGGTCTCTTCTCCCAGGCAACCAGCACCAGAACAAGAGGACACAGTCTCAAGCTGTGCCAGGGGAAGTTTAGGCTGGATGTTAGGAAGAAATTTTTCCCAGAAAGAGAGATTGGCCATTGGGATGTGCTGCCCAGGGAGGTGGTGGAGTCACCATCCCTGGAGGTGTTTAGGAAGAGACTGGATGAGGCACTTGGTGCCATGGTTTAGTTGATTAGATGGTGTTGGATGATAGGTTGGACTTGATCTCAAAGGTCTCTTCCAGCCTGGTTAGTTCTGTTCTATTCTATTCTATCCTTTAGTCCAACCCCCTTGCCAATGCTGGGTCACCTAGAGCACGTTGCACAAGAGCATATCCAAGCAGGTTTTGAATGTCTTCAGGGAAGGTGACTCCACAACCAGACTGGGCAGCCTGGTCCAGTGCTCCAGAACCCTCAAAGGAAAGAATTTTCACCTTAAGACCAAGTGAAACCTCCTGTGTTCCAGTTTGTGCATTTTGCCTCTAGTCTTATCAGTGGGTGCCACTGAAAACTGCCCTGCCCCATCTCCTTGACCTCCACCCTTTAGATATTCATAAGCATTGTTAACTTCCTCCCTCAGTCCTCTCTTTTTCAGGCTAAAGAGCCCCAGGTCCCTCAGCCTCTCCTTGTATGAGATCCTTCAGTCCCCTCACCATCCTCACTGCCCTCCAATAGACTCTCTCCAGTAATTTTTTGTCCCTGTTGAACTGGAAGCCCAGAACCAAATAAAATACTCCAGGTATGGCCTCACCAGAGCAGAGGGTCAGGGAACAACCTCCATCAACCCATCTGTCACAGTGTTCTGAATGTACCCCAGAATACCATTGGCCTTTTTGCCCATGAGGGCACATTGCTGGCTCATGGTGAACTTGTCCACCAGCACTCCCAGGTCCTTCTGTACTGGTGCAGAGGGTTACTCTTCCTCAGGTGCAGCAGGACTCTACACTTCCATTTCTTGAACTTCATGAGGTTCACCTCTGCCCAACTCTCTAGCATCCTAATTTGCTTTAAAACATTAAGTCCTTAGCAAAAAGAAACCCACTCAAAACCTAAACCAAACCCAAACAAAACCAAATATCACATTGTGAGGCACCTCTTTCTTTGGCCATAAGCTATGGAAGAGTACAAATAATTAAACAAAAAAGCCCAGGCCCTTCTCTAGGCTTAGATGTTAAGCCAGGGCTATAAAGGGGTCAGGCATGTCACCTACTCGAACATCCACCGAGCAGCCCACTGTCCACGACGGGTTTCCCAGCACCTGGTTTTGGCACAGGAGGTGAACAAGGGAAGACTTTCCGACGCCTGCAAATACACACAGAGAACAGTTCCTGGCAGATCACACAAGGGCAGGTGAGAAGCCCCCGGGCTGAAGCACTACCTAAAGGCTCGGCAGGAGCGGGTAACAGTCGCTGGCCAGCGCCCACCGGCCAGGGAAAAGCTATCATAGTATCACAGTATCAGTCAGGGTTGGAAGGCACCACAAGGATCAGCTAGTTCCAACCCCCCTGCCATGGGCAGGGACACCCCACACTAGATCAGGCTGGCCACAGCCTCAGCCAGCCTGGGCTTAAACACCTCCAGGGATGGGGCCTCGACCACCTCCCTGGACAACCCATTCCAGGGCTTCACCACTCTCATGGGGAAGAACTTCCTCCTCACCTCCAGCCTGAATCTCCCCACCTCCAGCTTCATTCCATTCCCCCTAGTCCTATCACTACCGGACATCCTCAGCAGTCCCTCCCCAGCCTTCCTGTAGCCCCCTTCAGATACTGGAAGGCCACAATGAGGTCGCCTCAGAGCTTTCTCTTCTCCAGACTGAACAGCCCCAACTCCTTCAGTCTGTCCTCACAGGAGAGGTGCTCCAGCCCTCTGATCATCCTCCTGGCCCTTCTCTGGACACCTTCCAGCACCTCCAGATCCCTCTTGGAATAGGGGCTCCAGAACTGGAGGCAGTACTCCAGGTGGGGTCTCAGCAGAGCTGAGCAGAGGGGGAGAATCACCTCCCTTGCCCTGCTGGCCACACTTCTCCTGATGCAGCCCAGGATCTGATTGGCTTTCTGGGCTGCAAGTGCACACTGAGAGCTCCTGGTGAGCTTCTCCTCCCCCAGCACCCCCAAGTCTCTCTCCTCAGGGCTGCTTTCCAGCCAGTCACTGCCCAGCCTGGATTTGTGCCTGGGATTGCCTCCACCCAGCTGCAGGACCCTGCACTTGCTCTTGTTGAACTTCATGAGGTTGGCTTGTGCCCACCTCTCCAGGTGCGAGCTGGTTAAGGAGCCTTTAAAGCCCCGAGGGCCGACAGGTACCCCCGCACTCCCTGCAACAGGTGAGGCGAGGGCAGAGGAGCACAGCCCCGGGCGACACGGCTCGGAGAGTGGGGTCCCGCCGCACCTGTCCCAAGCGCAAAAGGGGCGGAGGGAGCGACGGCGGCAACGGCGGAACGCGCATGCGCCGCCAAGTAGCGCCGGGGAGGGCACCCTCCCGCGTCCGTGGTGTGAGGGGCGATGGCGGAAGGGGACATCGCCAGCTCTCTCACGGCTCCGGAAAGCGGGGATGGTGGGAAATGGAGGGACACTCACCGGAGTCACCCAACACCAGTACCTTGACCCTGTCCAAAGCTGCCATCTTACTCCACCTCCCAGCAACCCCGGAAACCGCTTCCCTTCCCAGGGCCGCCAATCTCAGCGCACGATTCTCTCCGCCTATTGGCTGTCTGCTCGAGCGTAGGCGTCATTTTCAGTGTTGATTGGCTTAAACTTCCGTGAGGGCAGGAACTCTGGGGTCCCTGCGGGATACTGATTGGCTTGCTTTTCTGTCACTCATCGCTGACGCAGTGAGTCGGGCGCGCGGTGGGAGAGGAGGGGGTCTACTACGCATGTGCACTACAGGGAGCCCCGTTGGCCGCGATCCCCCGAGCTGCGTGACGTCACAAGAGGGCGCGGCTGTGTGACGTGCTCTGGCGGAGCCGCCGGAAGCGCTGCTTGGAGCGGCGAGAGCTGGAGGCGGCGGCAGGTCAGTGCCGGCTTCAGCGAGCCGGGGTCGTGCCCGCCCTGCGCTGCTGGAGGGGTCCCGCCGGGCTTCGCCCCTTCAGGCTGTGCCATCCTGCAGCCGGCGGCCGTTCCGGGCGGGGACTCAACGTGGTGCTGCCAGGGGAGATTAATGGCTGGGAGACCCCTCTGCCCCTCCCCCCTCCACTCGCTTCCCGGGAGCCCAGCGGCGGGTATCCGTGGTCCTCAGAGGCCCGGCACTACGTCCCCCACTCTTCCCCTAGTTCTTTTGGGTGCTGCTGACGGGCTGGGTGTGCAAGCAGCGCCCATGGGGGTCCGTGCGCCCCTCAAGTTGTCTGGCTGGGCCGCTGCTCTAGGCGCCTACTTCGCCTTTGGCTCCAAACCACTCTCGGCCTCTCCTTGTACGTTTTTTGTGGGGCTTTCCTTGCTTGGGTTTTTTTTTGGAGGTGATGCGGCTGAGCCCCTCTGGTTGTGGTACAGGAGCCTATGCAATTGGCTGTTTAAAAACACATGAAATGGGTAGGGGATAGGAAGCCGTGCAGATAGCAGTAAGGGGCTCTCCACTCCACGTGGTATTAAAGCTGAGTCTGCTCCTGTAGGAAATATGCAGTTTGAAGGAAGGTGAAAGATTATGGGAACCTGAGGAGTAACTAACACTGCAACAAATCTAGCTACTTTTGTTTTGCCAGGTTTGACCTTTGGTTGAGGCCATACAATGAATCCCTTCAATTCAGCATAATACTTCCTTTTGGGGTGTAAGTTTTCCTCTGCCTTCCCAAGCTTGCTGGTTCCCTGAAAAGCAACTAAGCATCCCATTGCATAAGGGCACTAAGCTGTTGAATTGGTTTGACTTGTCAAACATGTATCATTGCAAGTGACTCAGAAGGCATGAGGAGGCTCAGCAGTCTGCAGAGGGTGTGCAGCAGTGCACAGTTAATGCATGTTTTCATGGAATCCAGGCCAGTTAGCATATCTTCAGCCATGGAAGGTAGTTTCTTCTCTCATCTTCTCCACTGGCATCCTTTCATGTTTGCTGGTTCAATAGGTTGTTGGACTTTCCCACTAGACAATTCAGCTGTTGAAAAACCCAGTGGAGTTGGGGAGGGAGAGAAAGAAGGTATTGTTTTGCCTCTTGGTGATAGAAACTGGTGCACATGCAGGTCTCTGTGTGTGCCAGAGTTGGCACAGGAGAAGGCAGAGCAGGGGTGATGGGAGTTTCATTCCCATTTTCTGCTTCCTTTAAGATACCAGCACTTACAGGATGGCCAAGGGATCAGGTCCAGCCAGCATGGATTTAGGAAGGGCAGGTCCTGCCTGACCAACCTGATCTCCTTCTGTGCCCAGGTGACAGCCTGGTGGATGTGGGGCAGGCTGTGGATGTGGTCTACCTGGACCTCAGCAAGGCCTTGGACACCATCCCCCACAGCAAACTCCTGGCCAAGCTGTCAGCCCCTGGCTTGGACAGCAGCACTCTGAGCTGGGTTAGGAACTGGCTGGAGGCTGAGCCCAGAGAGTGGTGGTGAATGGTGCCACATCCAGCTGGCAGCCAGGCACTAGTGGTGTCCCCCAGGGATCAGTGCTGGGCCCCATCCTCTTCAATATCTTTCTTGATGATCTGGATGAGGGCATTGAGTCCATCATCAGTAAATTCGTGGATGACACCAAGCTGGGGGCAGGAGTTGATCTGCTGGAGGGTAGAGAGGCTCTGCAGAGGGACCTCAACAGGCTGGACAGATGGGCAGAGTCCAAGGGCATGAGATTGAACACATCCAAGTGCCAGATTCTGCACATTGGCCACAACAACCCCATGCAGTGCTACAGGCTGGGGTCAGAGTGGCTGAGAGCAGCCAGGCAAAAAGGGACCTGGGGGTACTGGTTGACAGCCAGCTGAACATGAGCCAGCAGTGTGCCCAGGTGGCCAAGAAGGCCAATGGCATCCTGGCCTGCATCAGGAATAACGTGTCCAGCAGGAGCAGGGAGGTCATTCTGCCCCTTAACATTGCACTGTTTAGGCCACACCTTGAGTCCTGTGTCCAGTTGTGGGCCCCTCAGTTTAGGAAGGAGGTTGAGTTGCTGGAATGTGTCCAGAGAAGGGCAACAAAGCTGGGGAGGGGTTTGGAGCACAGCCCTGTGAGGAGAGGCTGAGGGAGCTGGGGTTGCTTAGCCTGGAGAAGAGGAGGCTCAGGGGTGACCTTCTTGCTGTCTACAACTACCTGAAGGGAGGTAGTAGCCAGGTGGGGGTTGGTCTCTTCTCCCAGGCAACCATCAACAGAACAAGAAGACACAGTCTCAAGCTGTGCCAGGGGAAGTTTAGGCTGGAGGTTAGGAAGAAATTCTTCCCAGAAAGTGATTTGCTGTTGGAATGTGCTGCCCAGGGAGGTGGTGGAGTCCCCATCCCTGGAGGTGTTCAAGAGGGGATTGGATGTGGCACTTGGTGCCATGGTTTAGTTAGTCATGAGGTGCTGGGTGACAGGTTGGACTCAATGATCTCTGAGGTCTTTTCCAACCTTACTGATTCTGTGATAAATTTGATGTTTTTCATGTCCCTCCTACCCAGTGTGCTTTATCTTCACTGCTGCAGGTTGTTACTGTGCAGTGGTTTGTCTTGGCCATTGTTGTCCTTTTGTTTCTTCCCTGCCAGTGTCTCCTGATGCTCATAAATGATTAAGGTCAGTGCAGACATCATTATGAAGCAGATGCACGTCCATTAAAACCTTATTAGGAGATGTTATCTTCTTTCTTTGCACAACTAATTAATTCAGCTGTGACTTACTCCTTCAGTGGAAGGTGAAATCACTGCTCAAGGATACCCCAGTGAAGTCCCCTGCTTTTGAATTTCACACTGATAGTCTCATGGCACTGGGTACCTGTTGTGAGCTGCTTCACTGTCTGACTTACCTGATGAAAGCTAGTAAGGATTTGGAGCTCATATGCTGTAGCCTGGGACTCCTCATGGCAGAGTGGCCAGATGTCAGCTTTTCCTAGAGAAACTAGCTTTTCCTAGTTGTGGCAGTGGTGTATGCATGCTCCCCTCATGCCTTTGTTCTGCATATCCTCACTGACATGAGAATGTGATTATCAAAGGTGATACTGCAAAATATGTCCTTCATCCAGCCAGAGAATCATTGAATTGTTAGGATTGGAAGGGACCTCAAGGATCATCCAGTTCCAACCCCCCTGCCATGGGCAGGGACACTCCACACTAGATCAGGTTGCTCAGAGCCACATCCAGCCTGGCCTTAAAAACCTCCAGGGTAAAGCTTCCACCACCTCCCTGAACAACCTGTGCCAGTGTCTCACCGCCCTCCTGGGGAACAACTTCTTCTTAGCATCCAATCTGAATCTCCCCACCTCCAGCTTCATTCCATTCCCCCTAGTCCTATCACTACCTGAGATCCTGAGCAGTCCCTCCCCAGCCTTCTTGTAGCCCCCTTCAGATACTGGAAGGCCACAATGAGGTCACCTGGGAGCCTTCTCTTCTCCAGACTGAACAGCCCCAACTCCTTCAGTCTGTCCTCATAGGAGAGGTGCTCCAGCCCTCTGCTCATCCTCGTGGCCCTTCTCTGGACACCTTCCAGCACCTCCAGATCCCTCTTGGAATAGGGGCTCCAGAACTGGAGGCAGTACTCCAGGTGGGGTCTCAGCAGAGCTGAGCAGAGGGGGAGAATCGCCTCCCTTGCCCTGCTGGCCACACTTCTCTTGATGCAGCCCAGGATCTGATTGGCTTTCTGGGCTGCAAGTGCACACTGAGAGCTCCTGTTGAGCTTCTCCTCCCCCAGCACCCCCATGTCCCTCTCCTCAGGGCTGCTCTCAAGCCAGCCATACAAATCTTGAGTTGTTGACTTTAGGCCTCAATTTAGTTGATTAGATGGTGTTGGGTGATAGGTTGGACTTGATGATCTGAAAGGTCTTTTCCAACCTGGTTAATTCTGTTCTGTTCTATTCTGATGTAGGATAAAAATTGGTGTGTGATGAACATATGCCTATTCTTCTTTTCATAAGTAAGTTGGTTGTGTTCAGTGTTGTTGACCACTCTGCACCTAGCTGAAAGGAGGTGTAGCAAGGTGGGTGTTAGTTTCTTCTCCCTAGTAACAAGGGATAGGATGAGAGGAAATGACCTCAGGTTGCACCAGGGGACATTTAGATTTGACATTAGAAAAAAATCTCTTGACAGAAAGGGTTCTCACACCCTGGAATAGGCTCCCCAGGGAGGTGGTTGAATCCTCATGAAGACCTCTAGGATTGCTGAGTCCAACCATCCACCTCAGACCACCATGGCCATTAAACTATGTCCTGAAGCGCCACGTCCACATGTTTCTTGAACACCTCCAGAGATGGTGACTCTACCACCTCCTTTGGCTCTGTGGTGCTACAAGTTGTGGTTTGGTACCAGCCTTGGTAGAGTTAGATAGTAGTTGGACTTGATGATCTTAAAGGTCTTTTCTGACCAGAGCCATTCTATGATAGAACAGAATAGAATTAACCAGGTTGGAAAAGACCTTTGAGATCATCAAATCCAACCTATCACCCAACACCATCTAATCAACTAAGCCATGGCACAAAGCACCCCATCCAGTCTCTTCCTAAACACCTCCAGTGATGGTGACTCCACCACCTCCCTGGGCAGCACATTCCAATGGCCAATCTCTCTCTCTGTGTAGAACTTCCTCCTAACATCCAGTCTGAACCTCCCCTGGCACGGCTTGAGACTGTGTCCTCTTGTTCTAGTGCTGGTTGCCTGGGAGAAGAGACCAACCCCCACCTGGCTACAACTTCCCTTCAGGGAGTTGTAGACAGCAAGAAGGTCTCCCCTGAGCCTCTTCTTCCCCAGGCTAAGCAACCCCAGCTCCCTCAGCCTCTCCTCACAGGGCTGTGCTCCAAACCCCTCCCCAGCTTTGTTGCCCTTCTCTGGACACCTTCCAGCAACTCAACATCTTTCCTAAACTGAGGGGCCCAGAACTGGACACAGGACTCAAGGTGTGGCCTAACCAGTGCTGAGCACAGGGGCACAATGACCTCCCTGCTCCTGCTGGCCACACTGTGCCTGATGCAGGCCAGGATGCCATTGGCCTTCCTTGCCGCCTGGGCACACTGCAGGCTCTTGTTCAGCCTACCATCAACCAGTACCACCAGTTCCCTGTCCGCTCTCCAGCCACTCTGACCCCAGCGTGTAGCACTGCATGGGGTTGCTGACCTGAGGAATCACAGCATGGTTTGGGTTGCAAGGGATCTTTCAATGCCATCTAGTCCAGTTCCCTTGCAGTAAGCAGAGACGTCATCAGCTAGAGATGAGAGCCTTGTCCAAGCTGACCTGGAATGTTTCCAGGGGTGGAGCACCTACATCCTTTATAGGCAACCTGAACGAGTATCTCATCACTGTCAGTGTATAAACATTGGCTCTTCTGTCTAGTGTGAAGTGCCCTCTCTATTGGTTTAAAGCCATCACCCTTTGTTGTGTTGGCCTGCCCAGGGAGGTGGTGGAGTCACCATCACTGGAGGTGCTTAGGGAGAGACTGGATGGGGTGCTTGGTGCCATGGTTTAGTTGATTAGATGGTGTTGGGTGATAGGTTGGACTGGATGATCTCGAAGATCTCTTCCAACCTGGTCTCTTCTGTCCTCTTCTGTCCTCTTCTGTCCTCTTCTGTCCTCTTCTGTCCTCTTCTGTCCTCTTCTGTCCTCTTCTGTCCTCTTCTGTCCTCTTCTGTCCTCTTCTGTCCTCTTCTGTCCTCTTCTGTCCTCTTCTGTCCTCTTCTGTCCTCTTCTGTCCTCTTCTGTCCTCTTCTGTCCTCTTCTGTCCTCTTCTGTCCTCTTCTGTCCTCTTCTGTCCTCTTCTGTCCTCTTCTGTCCTCTTCTGTCCTCTTCTGTCCTCTTCTGTCCTCTTCTGTCCTCTTCTGTCCTCTTCTGTCCTCTTCTGTCCTCTTCTGTCCTCTTCTGTCCTCTTCTGTCCTCTTCTGTCCTCTTCTGTCCTCTTCTGTCCTCTTCTGTCCTCTTCTGTCCTCTTCTGTCCTCTTCTGTCCTCTTCTGTCCTTCTAATATGCTCCGTCTATGTACTGAAAGGTCAGAATAAATTCTCCCTGAAGCCTTCTCTTCTGCAGGAAAAGAAGAAATCAATGTGTAGAAACTTTAGCTGAGGGGGGAAAAAATAATGCTTTAGTAATTGAGATTAAGAAGCATTCCTGAGTCTCTAACTGTTGCTGAAAGCCAAAGGCACAATGCATTCCCTTGGTGGTGGTCTTATCTATTAGTCCTGTGTAGGTCTCCTTTCTTAAGCTGTTTGAGTGTGTTTTTTCAGGAAATGGTGCCTTAAGTCTGCTTTGAAAGCTGCTGTGGATATCTGCAGCTGTCTTCTCAGTGAGATTCTTGCAGTGGGAATGCCTTCCATCAGCTCTCAGATGAGATGTCTGGAGTGAGAGGTGCTCATTGAAAAGCATTTTTCCCTTTCTCTCTGTTTTTTTTTGGTTACAGCTGCTGTTTTGAAGGTCACTGCGCCCCCTGCAAGTCTCCTTCCCAAGTGTTTGCTAAGGAATTCTTAGGAGACAGTGAACTGATGATGAGAGAAGGGTTGGGTTGGTTGGCTGGTTTTGAGAGCAGCACTTAAAGCAGCCTTTGACTTGAAAAGTTTGACTGTTTAAAATCTCTTCTGGAGTGCCAGGTTGGCTTTTACAGTGGGTCTTTTACATTGATGATATACTGTGCTTAAGCTCTGAATAAGAGTTAATCAATTTGAATAAAGAAAGGCTTCTAGCCAGCTTCTGCCTTGACATTGATTTATGGTGTCAGTATGCTGCTGACAGGTTCAGTCAAAAGCAAGATTTATCTTTTAGTGACTGAAAGCCTTTACAAACTCCCCACAGAATGAAACTGATTCTCAGAGACAATGTCCTGTGACAACAGGCAGATTGGATCTGACTTGCAGATTCACACGTACTGGATGGCAAACTCAGGATGGGATATCCCTCACTGCTAACCCTTTTACTTGTCATCCAAAGCTCTGTAGTCTAAACTGTCCTTTGTGTGAGAGTCACAGCTAATTCACTTTGACCACTGTGAATACCACTTGGCCCTAAGAGGGGGGAAAAAAGAAGCTTGGGCGGGGAATCACCCTAAAGGAATGAAAGTGTTGGGGTTTTTCTTACCCTAAAGGGTGGAAAGACAGGGCAATACTGATTTACTCACTGTTAAGCTCTGAAAACCCACAACCTGGTTTCTGTGCAGTTGTGCTGGCTGTAACCCTTGAGAGGAACATACCTTCTTGGTTGCAGGAGAGGGTAGGGGTTAAAAGGAAGCAAAGCTTCAGTGAGTAGTGTTACTTGAGTTGTGTGAGAGGATAGGGTTAAAAGGAAGCAAAGCTTTAGTGGGTAGTGTTACTTGAGTTGTGTGAGAGGGTAGGGGCTAAAAGGAAGCAAAGCTTCAGTGAGTAGTGTTACTTGTGTGAGAGGGTAGGGGCTAAAAGGAAGCAAAGCTTCAGTGAGTAGTGTTACTTGGGGGTTGTGTGAGAGGGTAGGGGCTAAAAGGAAGCAAAGCTTCAGTGAGTAGTGTTACTTGTGTGAGAGGGTAGGGGTTAAAAGGAAGCAAAGCTTCAGTGAGTAGTGTTACTTGAGTTGGGTGAGAGGGTAGGGGCTAAGAGGAAGCAAAGCTTCAGTGAGTAGTGTTACTTGAGTTGGGTGAGAGGGTAGGGGCTAAGAGGAAGCAAAGCTTCAGTGAGTAGTGTTACTTGAGTTGGGTGAGAGGGTAGGGGCTAAAAGGAAGCAAAGCTTCAGTGAGTAGTGTTACTTGAGTTGGGTGAGAGGGTAGGGGTTAAAAGGAAGCAAAGCTTCAGTGAGTAGTGTTACTTGTGTGAGAGGGTAGGGGCTAAAAGGAAGCAAAGCTTCAGTGAGTAGTGTTACTTGGGGGTTGTGTGAGAGGGTAGGGGCTAAAAGGAAGCAAAGCTTCAGTGAGTAGTGTTACTTGTGTGAGAGGGTAGGGGTTAAAAGGAAGCAAAGCTTCAGTGAGTAGTGTTACTTGAGTTGGGTGAGAGGGTAGGGGCTAAGAGGAAGCAAAGCTTCAGTGAGTAGTGTTACTTGAGTTGGGTGAGAGGGTAGGGGCTAAGAGGAAGCAAAGCTTCAGTGAGTAGTGTTACTTGAGTTGGGTGAGAGGGTAGGGGCTAAAAGGAAGCAAAGCTTCAGTGAGTAGTGTTACTTGAGTTGGGTGAGAGGGTAGGGGTTAAAAGGAAGCAAAGCTTCAGTGAGTAGTGTTACTTGGGGGTTGTGTGAGAGGGTAGGGGCTAAAAGGAAGCAAAGCTTCAGTGAGTAGTGTTACTTGAGTTGGGTGAGAGGGTAGGGGCTAAAAGGAAGCAAAGCTTCAGTGAGTAGTGTTACTTGAGTTGGGTGAGAGGGTAGGGGCTAAGAGGAAGCAAAGCTTCAGTGAGTAGTGTTACTTGAGTTGGGTGAGAGGGTAGGGGCTAAAAGGAAGCAAAGCTTCAGTGAGTAGTGTTACTTGAGTTGTGTGAGAGGGTAGGGGTTAAAAGGAAGCAAAGCTTCAGTGAGTAGTGTTACTTGAGTTGGGTGAGAGGGTAGGGGCTAAGAGGAAGCAAAGCTTCAGTGAGTAGTGTTACTTGAGTTGGGTGAGAGGGTAGGGGCTAAGAGGAAGCAAAGCTTCAGTGAGTAGTGTTACTTGAGTTGGGTGAGAGGGTAGGGGTTAAAAGGAAGCAAAGCTTCAGTGAGTAGTGTTACTTGGGGGTTGTGTGAGAGGGTAGGGGCTAAAAGGAAGCAAAGCTTCAGTGAGTAGTGTTACTTGAGTTGGGTGAGAGGGTAGGGGCTAAAAGGAAGCAAAGCTTCAGTGAGTAGTGTTACTTGGGGGTTGTGTGAGAGGGTAGGGGCTAAAAGGAAGCAAAGCTTCAGTGAGTAGTGTTACTTGAGTTGTGTGAGAGGGTAGGGGTTAAAAGGAAGCAAAGCTTCAGTGAGTAGTGTTACTTGAGTTGGGTGAGAGGGTAGGGGCTAAGAGGAAGCAAAGCTTCAGTGAGTAGTGTTACTTGAGTTGGGTGAGAGGGTAGGGGCTAAGAGGAAGCAAAGCTTCAGTGAGTAGTGTTACTTGAGTTGGGTGAGAGGGTAGGGGTTAAAAGGAAGCAAAGCTTCAGTGAGTAGTGTTACTTGGGGGTTGTGTGAGAGGGTAGGGGCTAAAAGGAAGCAAAGCTTCAGTGAGTAGTGTTACTTGAGTTGGGTGAGAGGGTAGGGGCTAAAAGGAAGCAAAGCTTCAGTGAGTAGTGTTACTTGGGGGTTGTGTGAGAGGGTAGGGGCTAAAAGGAAGCAAAGCTTCAGTGAGTAGTGTTACTTGAGTTGGGTGAGAGGGTAGGGGCTAAAAGGAAGCAAAGCTTCAGTGAGTAGTGTTACTTGGGGGTTGTGTGAGAGGGTAGGGGCTAAAAGGAAGCAAAGCTTCAGTGAGTAGTGTTACTTGAGTTGGGTGAGAGGGTAGGGGCTAAAAGGAAGCAAAGCTTCAGTGAGTAGTGTTACTTGAGTTGGGTGAGAGGGTAGGGGCTAAAAGGAAGCAAAGCTTCAGTGAGTAGTGTTACTTGAGTTGAGTGAGAGGGTAGGGGTTAAAAGGAAGCAAAGCTTCAGTGAGTAGTGTTACTTGTGTGAGAGGGTAGGGGCTAAGAGGAAGCAAAGCTTCAGTGAGTAGTGTTACTTGAGTTGGGTGAGAGGGTAGGGGCTAAAAGGAAGCAAAGCTTCAGTGAGTAGTGTTACTTGAGTTGGGTGAGAGGGTAGGGGCTAAGAGGAAGCAAAGCTTCAGTGAGTAGTGTTACTTGTGTGAGAGGGTGGGGGCTAAAAGGAAGCAAAGCTTCAGTGAGTAGTGTTACTGGGGAGTTGTGTGAGAGGGCAATGTTGCTCATTAAAACAAACAAAACCCCCAAAGAAACCAAATCCATCAGGCCACTGTGATGCATGATCACAGATTTTGGAGTAGCCTTACCTGATGGAAGTGAGTCAGGGGCCAATCACTCTTTCTGGGAAGAATGTTCTTCTCACCTCAAGCCTAAACTTCCCCTGGCACAGCTTGAGACTGTGTCCTCTTGTTCTGGTGCGGTTGCCTGGGAGAAGAGACCAACCCCCTCCTGGCTACAACTTCCCTTGAGGCAGTTGTAGAGAGCAATGAGGTCTCCCCTGAGCCTCCTCTTCTCCAGGCTAAACAACCCCAGCTCCCTCAGCCTCTCCTCACAGGGCTGTGCTCGAGTCCTCTCCCCAGCCTTGTTGCCCTTCTCTGGACACATTCAAGAGTCTCAATGTCCTTCTTAAACTGAGGGCCCAGAACTGGACACAGTAGCAGTTGAGGGCTTGAGAAAGAGAAATAGAAAACCCCCCCATTCTTTTAGCTGTGAGTAAGGTGAATGTAAACTTCTGCAGTCAGAAGGCCTGCTAAGAGCCCATCTGCTTCTTCTTCCGTTGCAGTATACATGAAGCTTGGGATCTGAACCTGCTATGACTGACCCGGACGTCCTCACTGAGGTCCCAGCCGCTCTCAAACGCCTTGCTAAATATGTGGTGCGTGGCTTTTACGGCATTGAGCACGCCCTGGCGCTGGACATCCTCATCAGGAACCCCTGCGTGAAGGAGGAGGACATGCTGGAGCTGCTGAAGTTTGACCGGAAGCAGCTGCGGGCCGTCCTCAACACCCTGAAGGGAGACAAGTTCATCAAGTGCAGGATGAGGGTGGAGACGGCGCCCGACGGCAAGACCACGCGCCACAACTACTACTTCATCAACTACCGGCTGCTGGTCAACGTGGTGAAATACAAGCTGGACCACATGAGGAGGAGGATCGAGACCGACGAGAGGGACTCCACCAACCGCGCCTCCTTCAAGTGCCCCATTTGCTTCAGCACCTTCACCGACCTGGAGGCCAACCAGCTCTTTGACCCCCGGACTGGTAAGGCTGTCGCGCACAGTGTCGCGCGCGGTGTCGCGCAGGTTGGAAGAGACCTCAAACATCATCGCATCCACCCTGTCACCACAGACCTCCTGACTAAACCATGGCACCAAGTGCCACATCCAATCCCCTCTTGAGTCCCTCCAGGGATGGTGACTCCACCACCTCCCTGGGCAGCACATTCCAATGGCTAACAACTCTCTCAGTGAAGAATTTTCTCCTCACCACAAGCCTAAACTTCCTCTGGCACAGCTTGAGACTGTGTCCTCTTGTTCTGGTGCTGGTTGCCTGGGAGAAGAGACCAACCCCACCTGGCTACACCCCCCCTTCAGGGGAACAGAGTGCTCCTGCTCTTGCCTTCATGGCGTCAGTGCTGGACTTACAGGAAACAGGATTTTAGGCCGATTGGAAGGTCAGGTCCTGCCTGACCAACCTGATCTCCTTCTGTGCCCAGGTGACAGCCTGGTGGATGTGGGGAGGCCTGTGGATGTGGTCTACCTGGACCTCAGCAAGGCCTTTGACACTGTCCCCCACAGCAAACTCTTGGCCAAGCTGTCAGCCCCTGGCTTGGACAGCAGCACTCTGAGCTGGGTTAGGAACTGGCTGGAGGCTGAGCCCAGAGAGTGGTGGTGAATGGTGCCACAGCCAGCTGGCAGCCAGGCACCAGTGGTGTGCCCCAGGGATCAGTGCTGGGCCCCATCCTGTTCTATATCTTTATTGATGATTTGGATGAGGGGATTGAGTCCACCAGTAGTAAATTTGCAGATGACACCAAGTTGGGAGCAGGAGTTGATCTGTTAGAGGGTAGAAGGGCTCTGCAGAGGAACCCTGCCAGGCTGGACAGATGGGCAGAGTCCAAGGGCATGACATTTAACAAGTAAAAATGCCAGGTGCTGCCCTTCAGTCACAGCAGCCCCATGCAGTGCTACAGGCTGGGGTAGGAGTGGCTGGAGAGCAGCCAGGCAGAAAGGGACCTGAGGGTACTGGTTGACAATAGGGTGAACATGAGCCAGCAGTGTGCCCAGGAGGCCAAGAAGGCCAATGGCATCCTGGCCTGCATCATAATTAGTGTGGCCAGCAGGAGCAGGGAAGTCATTGTGCCCCTGTGCTCAGCACAGGTTACGCCACACCTTGAGTCCTGTGTTCAGTTCTGGGCCCCTCAAGAAGGACATTGAGACACTTGAACATCTCCAGAGAAGGGCAACGAGGCTGGGGAGGGGTTTGGAGCACAGCCCTGTGAGGAGAGGCTGAGGGAGCTGGGGTTGCTTAGCCTGGAGAAGAGGAGGCTCAGGGGAGACCTTCTTGCTGTCTACAACTCCCTGAAGGGAGGTTGTAGCCAGGAGGGGGTTGGTCTCTTCTCCCAGGCAACCAGAACAAGAGGACACAGTCTCAAGCTGTGCCAGGGGAGGTTCAAACTGGATGTTAGGAGAAAGTTCTGCACAGAGAGAGAGAGATTGGCTATTGGAATGTGCTGCCCAGGGAGGTGGTGTAGTCATCATCACTGGAGGTGTTCAAGAGGGGATTGTTTGTGGCATTTGAAGCCATAGTTTAGTCCTGAGGTGTTGGGTGACAGGTTGGACTTGACTATCTCTGAGCTCTTTTCCAACCTTATTGATTCTATGATTCTGGCAGCTTTGCAGTGTGACCTGATCTTGCTGTTGAATTGTATGACTTACTGGTAGGATGATACATATATGTGTGAGTGTGTATATATGTAAATATATATGTAGATGACTTTTATATGCAAAAAAATTGTTGTTTAGTGATGGTCATGCAAGGACAAGAGGACACAGTCTCAAGCTGCACCAGGGGAAGTTTAGGCTGGAGGTGAGGAAAAAGCTCTTCACTGAGAGAGTTGTTAGCCATTGGAATGTGCTGCCCAGGGAGGTGGTGGAGTCACCATCCCTGGAGGGGACTGGATGTGACACTTGGTGCCATGGTTTAGTCATGAGGTGTTGGGTGACAGGTTGGACTTGACGATCTATGACGTCTTTTCCAACCTTATTGATTCAATGATTCCAATAATACACAGAGGAGGAGAAAGTGCTTCACAGAGAGAGTTGTTAGGCATTGGAATGTGCTGCCCAGGGAGGTGGTGGAGTCACCATCCCTGGAGGTGTTCAAGAGGGGATTGGATGTGGTGCTTGGTGCCATGGTCTAGTCATGAGGTGTTGGGTGACAGGTTGGACTTGATGATCTCTGAGGTCTTTTCCAGCCTTGGTGGCTCTGTGGCTGAGTTGTCACTGTTTCATTTTCTTTTAGTCAGTTCACAGGTTGGACTTGATGACCTTTGAGGTCTTTTCCAGCCTTATTGATTCTATGGTTCTATGGCACATCCTTGCTTTCCCAGTGTAAAGCAGTCCCAAGGCAGTTAACAGGAGTTAATTCCAGCCTCTCTGTGGCTTGGAGTAAACAAGATTCCTTTTCAGTGTGTGTCTCAGTGGAGGTGTCTCTCCCTCATGCATATGAAGTAAGATTCTTTTCTGGGAGTCATTGTCTACAGGGGCAGTGCAAATACTTTGTCTCCTGTGCTTCTGGCCAAGGGAAGAAAAGGAAGAACACCTGCACCTGGTCCTATTTTGCTAGTCTCACCTAGGGCTGGGGGGAAGGCAGGTGGCAGGGGGTGGGTGCTAGGCTTCCATCTTCTGAATTTCTTTACTTTTTATTTTTGCCTTTGAATTGTTTGTCCTGATCCTGATTTTTCTTGAGAAATGGTAGAATGCACTGGGTTGGAAGGGACCTCTAAAGGTCATCTAGCCCAACCCCCCTGAGTAAGCAGGGACATCACCAACTAGTTCAGGTTGCTCTGAGCTCCATCAAGCCTGACCTTGAATATATCTGGGGATGGGGCCTCAACCACCTCCCTGGGCAACCTGCTCCAGTGTTCTATCACCCTCATAGTAAAGAAACTGTTCTTAATGTCCAGTCTAAATCTATGCTGCTCTATCTTAAAACCATTGCCCCTTGTCCTAGTGCTATAAGGCCTTGCAAACAACCCTTCCCCAGATTTCCTGTAGGCCCCCTTCAGGTACTGGAAGGCTGCCATACAGTCTCCTTTATAGCAGCAGTGATCTCCCCTGAGCAAAAGTCAGATGCTCTTAGGAACTTTGGAGTGTGGTGCTTTGTGTTCAGATCTCTTGAATCTTTTAATCTGGGATTACATCAGATGTCTGATCTGCTTTGGAGGAGGGGGTCTGGGGGGAAGACCAAGCAAATGTTGAGGCAATTATTTTCCCTCTTTGCTGCCTCCAAAGAAGAAGAGCTGTGAAACTCCTTTTCCTTGAACAACCATGTGCCATGGCCCAGTGTCCTGACCCAGCCCTGGGTGGTAGTGGGTTGTGTTAAGATTCAGACATTTTCCTTGGAGTAAATGAAGGTGAACTGACACCAAATGGCTGATGAGTTAGGTTTATTAGAGCAGATGAAAACTCTGTCACTTGCACCTTAAGGATGCTTGGTTGGACTGGAGCAGGGGGAAAATGGGAAGAAAAAAGAGAGAGGTGAGATCACCACCCTTGGTTCCCACAAGGTCTCACAGGTGTAGTCCAAGTTCTTGGGGGTGGGTGTACACTCCAGCAGGGTCTTATGTGGTAGATGCAACACATGCATGCTGGAATTTGCTGTCTTTTTGTACCCTTTTGTCAGGGGCTGGTCACGGTCTCCCCAAAATCACAGAGAGCTATGAATAGAATAGAATTAACCAGGTTGGAAAAGAGCTTGGAGATTGAGTCCAACCTATCATCCAACACCATCTAATCAACTAAACCATGGCACCAAGTGCCACATCCAGGCTCTTCTTAAATACTTCTAGTGATGGTGACTCCACCACCTCCCTGGGCAACACATTCCAATGGCAAATCTTTCTTTCTGGGAAGAACTTCTTCCTCACCTCCAGCCTAAACTTCCCCTGGTGCAGCCTGAGACTGTGTCCCCTGGTTCTGGTGCTGCTTGCCTGGGAGAAGAGACCAACCCCCACCTGGCTACAACCTCCCTTCAGGGAGTTGTGGAGAGCAATGAGGTCTCCCCTGAGCCTCCTCTTCTCCAGGCTAAGCAACCTCATCTCCCTCAGCCTCTCCTCACAGGGCTGTGCTCAGGGCCTCTCCCCAGCCTTGTTGCCCTTCTCTGGACACATTCAAGAGGCTCAATGTCCTTCTTAAACTGAGGGGCCCAGAACTGGACACAGGACTCACGGTGTGGCTAACCAGTGCTGAGTACAGGGCCACAATGACTTCCCTGCTCCTGCTGGCCACAATATATGCAGACGTCTGTTCCGTGGAGTTCGAGGGGAGGGAGAGGAGGAGCTGCATTGTCTCACCCAGCAGAGGGAGCTGTCCTCTTTGTACAGATGGGTTTGAGTTGAATCCTTTATTGAATGTCACAGAAGTGGAGCCTGCATTCAGGGGGATGCGTTCCGTAGCGGTGATTAATTGGCTCTCTGTGGGGAATGGCTCTCAGGTGTACCTCATACCTGTTAATCACATTTGGAAATCTAGTGTAGTGTTAGGGTTCCACTGTCAAAGTCAAGGTCAGTTTGAAGGAAAGTGTGTGACTAGAAGCTGCCAAAGGGAGAGAGTGGCTGAAGTTGAAGGACTGACAGAAATGAGGTCCCACAGTGCCTCACATTATTCAGCTCTGGGTTTCCTTAGATACTCTAAATGCCAAACTGCATCCAGGATATTCACCAGTGTTGCAGGTGAGTTTAAGGCTAGAAAGAAGATGAAGCAGTTTTTCCTCTTGTCTTTTTCCTACCTTTGCAGTGTAATTTTTGTGCAGTCTTGTGTTGCTCTTCTGTTGTTGTGAAGAAAAACCTTGCTGTAACTAGGAAATTGTAGTTACAGTTGGTCTCTCCTAGATGCATCAGTGCATGGAGTGTCCTCACTGTAATATTCACTTAGATAAGACATGAATAAATAGTGGAAAGAAAAGGATGGAAGAGAAATGGGCAATGTGAATCAGGAAGTTCTTCCCCATGAGAGTGGTGAAGCCCTGGAATGGGTTGTCCAGGGAGGTGGTTGAGGGCCCATCCCTGGAGGTGTTTAAGCCCAGGCTGGATGAGGCTGTGGCCAGGCTGATCTAGTGTGGGGTGTCCCTGCCCATGGCAGGGGGGTTGGAACTGGATGATCCTTGTGGTCCCTTCCAACCCTGACTGATACTGTGATACTAAGATGATGCTGTTGGGATGTTCTTAATTGCAGCTGTCATCACTGGAGACTTTTGTTGGAAATCATAGCAGCTAATTACTTGTCTGCTCTTTGCCCTCCCACAGTTTATTCTTGGTTTGGTAAATATTTTGGATATCACTCTCCTACTGTTCCTGGAGATGCATGGTAGTAGCAGCAAACTGCCTGAATCCCTTTCACATCCTGTGTGCTGATAGGAAACTGATTTTGGGAAGAGCAAATGGAAGGTGGCAGTATCAGTTTTGTAGGAGGGAAGACAACACCTTGACTTTCAGTTTATCCCCCTTTGTTTTCCTGCCAGTCTTTCACATGTCACTTGTGTGCCTCAGAGCTGCACATAACGTGTTCAGAGGCTGATTTTCTGTACCTGTCACAGGGCACCTTGTATCCCATTCAAGCTGCCTGTGTGCAGCTGAGCATTTGTGTGGTTGGGGCCCTGTTATTGAGGTTGGAAGTTTGACTAGCCTTTGATTTATTGACTTTTTTGCTCCATTCTTATGTGTTGACTTCTAGAGCTGCTGCCTTTTCTTCTGAGTGCTCAGCTTCTCACATCATCCCCAGTGAGCTATTCAGAACACATTTGTCTTCTCTTCTTGTTCTGAATTTCCACTTCCTCAGGCAAGTTCTACACTAGCTTTGAATCTTCCTCATTTGATTCAAATTACTTTTGAGCCTGTCCTATCTACTTGGTTAATCTTTTTTCCCCCTATGTTTCCCCTTTTCCCTGTGTTTTTGCTTTGCCTTTTCTGGTGGAGCTCTTGTGTCCATTTCTGGTGGATCTCTTTTTGTATTCTGTCCCTCCTAGTTGTTAGGAAAAATAAATAAATCACTTGGTGCTATTTATTCTCTATATAGAATAGAATAGAATTAACCAGGTTGGAAGAGACCTATGAGATCATCAAGTCCAACCTATCACCCAACACCATCTAATCAACTAAACCATGGCACCAAGCACCCCATCCAGTCTCCTCCTAAACACCTCCAATGATGGTGACTCCACCACCTCCCTGGGCAGCACATTCCCATGGCCAATCTCTCTTTCTATGAAGAACTTCTTCCTAACATCCAGCCTAAACCTCTCCTGGTGCAGCTTGAGACTGTGTCCTCTTGTTCTGGTGCTGGTTGCCTGGGAGAAGAGACCAACCCCCACCTGGCTACAGCCTCCCTTCATGTAGTTGTAGAGAGCAAGAAGGTCACCCCGAGCCTCCTCTTCTCCAGGCTAAGCAACCCCAGCTCCCTCAGCCTCTCCTCACAGGGCTGTGCCCCAAACCCCTCCCCAACTTTGTTGCCCTTCTCTGGACACCTTCCAGCAACTCAACATCTTTCCTAAACTGAGGGGCCCAGAACTGGACACAGGACTCGAGGTGTGGCCTAACCAGTGCTGAGCACAGGGGCAGAATGACCTCCCTGCTCCTGCTGGCCACACTGTTCCTGATGCAGGCCAGGATGCCATTGGCCTTCTTGGCCCCCTGGGCACACTGCAGGCTCATGTTCAGCCTGCTAGCAACCAGTACCCCTGTTTACATTATGTAGTCAATCCTGTTTGATCTTTATGCTGTCAATTCTCGTTCTGTAGATTCAGTGATCTTTCAGAACAGACATTCTGACAGCTCTGTCTGCCATGTACTCCTGTGCATGTGCAGCATGATGTTGCTACCACAACAATTTGCAGCTTTTTACCACCCAAAAAATCAGGTCTCAGGAAGTCTGTGTACATTGAGGTGTCAGAAGTTCCCCTTGACAAGGACTGGGAGCAGTTCTGTACTGAGCAACTTCAGGCTCTGTGAGGATTTCGGTTTTCATTGTTGTTAGCTCTCCCAGTGTATGTAAACACAGCAGTATGATTTATGGGGTGTTTCTTTGCTTGCCTTCACAGGCACATTTTGTTTGTCTGTGCTGCCACTGAGAGCTTTTGGCACACACCAACAGAAGGGAAGTGCCCGTGCTCGGCTTCCTTTTTCTGCTTCTATTCAAATCTCTGGCAAAAGCTCCAAGAGTGTTCCTGTCAGCTTTACTCTGCTTCAGCTTGATAAGGCCTGGAGCCCCAGGAAGGGAAAAACTGAGAAAAACAGATCAGAATTAATGCAGCTTTTTCTAAAAGTAGGAATGCTCCTTCAAATGCCTTAAGAGGGAGGTGTGTGTTACATCTGTAACTTGAACTCGCTCCCTGGAGGTTGAAAAACCTGGCTGGAAGAATGGAATAGAATAGAATTAAGCAGGTTGGAAAAGACCTTCAAGATCATCAGGTCCAACCTATCACCCAACACCATCTAGTCAACTAAACCATGGCACCAAGTGCCACATCCAGGCTCTTCTTAAAAGTGTGGCCAGCAGGAGCAGGGAAGTCATTCTGCCCCTGGACTCAGCAGTGGTTAGGCCGCACCTTGAGTCCTGTGTGCAGTTCTGGGCCACTCAGTTTAAGAAGGACATTGAGACACTTGAATGTGTCCAGAGAAGGGCAATGAGGCTGGGGAGAAGCCTTGAGCACAGCCCTGTGAGGAGAGGCTGAGGGAGCTGGGGTTGCTTAGCTGGGAGAAGAGGAGGCTCAGGGGAGACCTTCTTGCTGTCTACAACTCCCTGAAGGGAGGTTGTAGCTGGGAGGGGGTTGGTCTCTTCTCCCAGGCAACCAGCACCAAAACAAGAGGACACAGTCTCAAGCTGCACCAAGGGAGGTTTAGGCTGGAGGTGAGGATAACGTTCTTCACTGAGAGTTGTTAGCCATTGGAATGTGCTGCCCAGGGAGGTGGTGGAGTCCCCATCCCTGGAGGTGTTCAAGAGGGGATTGGATGTGGCACTTGGTGCCATGGTTTAGTCATGAGGTCTGTGGCAACAGGTTGGACTCAATGATCTTTGAGGTGTCTTCCAACCTTGGTGATACTGTGATACCTCCAGTGATGGTGACTCCACCACCTCCCTAGGCAGGCCAACACAACAAAGGGTGATGGCTTTATACCAATAGAGAGGACACTTTAGACTAGGTAGAAGAACCAATGTTTTTACACTGACAGTGATGAGACCTTTGCTCAGGTTGCCTATAAAGGATGCAGCTGCCCCATCCCTGGAAACATTCCAGGTCAGCTTGGACAAAGCTCTCAGCAACTTGCTCTAGCTGATGATGTTTCTGCTTACTGCAAGGAAATTGGACTAGATGGCATTGAAAGATCCCTTCCAACCCAAACCATGCTGTGATTCCTCAGGCCAGCAACCTGGGCAGCACATTCTAATTGCAATTCACTGTTTCTGGGAACAATTTTTTCCTAACATCTAACCTAAACCTCCCCTGGTGCAGCTTGAGACTGTGTCCTCTTGTTCTGTTGCTGGTTGCCTGGGAGAAGAGACCAACCCCCTCCTGGCTACAGCCATGAATCTCAGCTTGGTGGAGAAAAAGGTAAAGGCAGAGGTAGAGCCTGTGCAGATTGCAAGGCACTGGAGTAACTCTGAGGAGCTGTTGCCTGTAGAGTGCTGGCTTCCCTGTGTTCCACATCAACCACAGGCTGGTGTGCTGTCTCTTAGATTACAAAAAAAAAGGTATCTGATAAATGCAGAGCCTGGCTTACAATATTTCTGCCCACAAAGGACATTGTATTCTTAAAAGTGCAGGAAATAATTGCCCTTCAAGTAAAGGTTATCACCTCAACTTTTCTCTTGGCTTTGCAAATTGAAATAGATAAGAGCAGGAAGATCTCTCTGAAACCTGTGCATATTGCTGAGCCTTATGTAGTGATGAATGCTGGGCTGCAGCATTCCTGTCTTTGTACTCTAGCAACTTGCTCTGCTTTGGGAACTGCATCCTAGGTAATAGGATGCACAAGATGTGTAATTCTTTGAGGCACAGGTATCTGTAAGTCGAATCAGGAGCTCAAGGAGAATCCTATTGCCTGTCTTGCAGCCTCGCTGCTGTTGGATGCAATTTGAGGTTATGATGCATTTGTTCACTTGGTGTTTTGGCACAGGCTTCCTGGTGGAAGCTTAAAGTAAAAGTTGAAAAAAAAAGGTTCATTAATTCCTAAAGAGTTACTTCATATTGTTATATCCTTTGGATATTAGAATAAACCAGGTTGGAAGAGACCTTCAGGGTCATTGTGTCCAACCCATCATCCAGCACCACCCAATCAACTAAACCATGGCACCAAGCACCCTGTCAAGTCTCCTAAACATCTCCAATGATGGTGACTCCACCACCTCCCTGGGCAGCACATTCCCATGGGCAATCACTCTCTCCATGAAGAATTTTCTCCTCACCTCCAGCCTAAACCTCCCTTGGTGCAGCTTGAGACTGTGTCCTCTTGTTCTGGTGCTGGATGCCTGGGAGAAGAGACCAGCTCCCTCCTGGCTACAACCTCCCTTCAGGTAGTTGTAGACAGCAAGAAGGTCTCCCCTGAGTCTCCTCTTCTCCAGGCTAAGCAACCCCAGCTCCCTCAGCCTCTCCTCACAGGGCTGTGCTCAAGGCCTCTCCCCAGCTTTGTTGCCCTTCTCTGGACACCTTCCAGCAACTCAACATCTTTCCTAAACTGAGGGGCCCAGAACTGGACACAGGACTCAAGGTGTGGCCTAACCAGTGCAGTGTACAGGGGCACAATGACTTCCCTGCTCCTGCTGGCCACACTGTTCCTGATGCAGGCCAGGATGCCATTGGCCTTCTTGGCCACCTGGGCACACTGCAGGCCCCCAGGTCCCTCTCTGCCTGGCTGCTCTCCAGCCACTCTGACCCCAGCCTGTAGCACTGCATGGGGTTGTTGTGGCCAATGTGCAGCACCTGGCACTTGGATGTGTTCAATCTCCTGCCCTTGGACTCTGCCCATCTGTCCAGCCTGTGAAGGTCCCTCTGCAGAGCTCTCCTACCCTCTAACAGATCAACTCCTGCCCCCAGCTTGGGGCAGGTGTCCCTCTGTCCAGTTGTGTCTCTCTCTGCTTATTGTCTGGCTTAATTCATCCACCTTAGGACAGAAGAAAGAACTTGTCAGCTCAGAGCTGCTGAGGTTGTGCATCTGAGCAGGAGCAGAAAACAGCTCTTAGTGAGAATAGGAGCAATTTCTTCTCTTCTTTCCCAATTTAGTATTGAATTGCCTATTAAATCATTGGGTGTTTCTGACCAATCAATAACTGGATGTGTGTCTCATTCAGTCCCTGATTTACCTGCTCAAGATGAATGTGTTGGATGCTCAGAAATTCTGTTCCTTTTTTGTGTGTGTGTGCTAAAAGTGGTCTGCACCCTGAGATGAATGGGCAGCTCAGTGTTCCTCTGGATGATATCAGATGCTTCTGAAGGTGCTTCTCTTTTTCTTTCCCTCCCCTCCTTTTCTAAGACATTAAATGTTAAGTTGCTCCTCTTCTCTAATTGCAAATGCAGGTTAGCAGGAAGGGGAAAGTGCAGCATGAAATGTTGATTAATGTTGTTGTGAAATAGAAAAGGCAAAATCAGAATAGAATAGGACAGAATAGAATTAACCAGGTTGGAAAAGACCTTTCAGATCATCAAGTCCATCCTATCACCCAAACCAGTTGATATCCTCTGAGTTTTCTGGAGTTGGCTACCTAGGCTATGCCTAAGGAGTCACAGGATCACAGAACTGAACAAACACATAGGGGCAGTTCTGCTTATGTTAGGCTGGAGGTGAGGAGAAAGTTCTTCACAGAGGGAGTTGTTGGCCATTGGAATGTGCTGCCCAGGGAGGTGGTGGAGTCACCATCCCTGGAGGTGCTCAAGAGGGGATTGGATGTGGCACTTGGTGCCATGGTCTAGTCATGAGGTCTGTGGTGACAGGTGGGACTTGATGATCTTTGAGGTCTCTTCCAACCATGTTGATTCTATGAACAAGAGTATGGCCAGCAGTAGAGGGAGGTTCATCTCCTCCTCTAACCTACCCTGGTGAGGCCTCATCTGCAATACTGCATCCAATTAGGGGCTCTGCAGTTCAGTAAGAACAAGGAACTACTGGAAAGAGTCCAGTGGAGAGCCACGAAGTTGATGAGGAGACTGGAGCATCTGCATTGTGAGGAAAGACTGAGAGACCCTGCGCTGTTTATCCTGGAGAAGTAGAGACTGAGGGGAGATCTCATTAATGCTTGTGTGTAAGGAGGATGCAGCCAGGTGTCCAGGGACAGAACAAGGAGCAAAGGACACAAATTGGAACACAGGAGGTTCCACTTAAACCTGGGCTGCATCAGGAGAAGTGTGGCCAGCAGGTCAAGGGAGGTGATCCTCCCCCTCTACTCAGCTCTGCTGAGACCCCACCTGCAGTACTGCCTCCAGTTCTGGAGCCCCTATGACAAGAGGGATCTGGAGGTGCTGGAAGGTGTCCAGAGAAGGGCCAGGAGGATGATCAGAGGGCTGGAGCACCTCTCCTGTGAGGACAGACTGAAGGAGTTGGGGCTGTTCAGTCTGGAGAAGAGAAGGCTCCCAGGTGACCTCATTGTGGCCTTCCAGTATCTGAAGGGGGCCTACAGAAAGGCTGGGGAGGGACTGCTCAGGATCTCAGGTAGTGACAGGACTAGGGGGAATGGAATGAAGCTGGAGGTGGGGAGATTGAGGCTGGAGGTGAGGAGGAAGTTCTTCCCCATGAGAGTGGTGAAGCCCTGGAATGGGTTGTCCAGGGAGGTGGTTGAGGCCCCATCCCTGGAGGTGTTTAAGGCCAGGCTGGCTGAGGCTCTGGCCAGGCTGATGTAGTGTGGGGTGTCCCTGCCCATGGCAGGGGGGTTGGAACTAGATGATGCTTGTGGTCCCTTCCAACCCTGAATGATACTATGATACTATGGAAAGGCAGACATTCTTCACTGTGAAGGTGGCAGATCAGTGGAAAGGCTGCCCAGAGAGGTTGTGGAGTATCCTTCCCTGGAGGCATTCCAAACCTGCCTGGGCATGTTCCTGTGTGATTTACTCTAGGTGCTTTTCAGTTTAGACTGGGTGAGCTCCAGAGATCCCTTCCAACCCCTTCCATTCTGTGATTGTGTGTTATGTCAGTATTGGATTGGCAAAAATGTAGGCACAGCATTTGTGAGATCTCCAGAGCTTTGAGTGGATTACAACATCAGAAAGAGAGGTAAATGTATTTTGCTTCAGTTAGCCTTCTGCTGAGCTATGAGAGCTCTTGATCTTCCATTGTGTCTGAATCTATCCTGCATTTCAAAAAGGTTAGGTGTTTGATTTTAATATTGCCTCAGAAATACTCTTTAGGAACCTGGACACATGGCTTACGTGGCAACCAACTGGAGGGATCTACACTTTGGGTGCTTCTGGAGAAGAGGAGGCTCAGGGGAGACCTTATTGCTGCCTACAACTCCCTGAAGGGAGGTTGTAGCCAGGTGGGGGTTGGTCTCTTCTCCCAGGCAAGCTGCACCAGAACAAGAGGACACAGTCTCAAGCTCCACCAGGAGAGGTTTAGGCTGGTTGTTTGGAAGAAGTTCTTCCCAGAAAGAGAGATTGGCCATTGGAATGTGCTGCCCAGGGAGGTGGTGGAGTCACCATCACTGGAGGTGTTTAGGAAGAGCCTGGATGAGGCACTTGGTGCCATGGTTTAGTTGATTAGATGGTGTTGGGTGATAGGTTGGACTTGATGGTCTCAAAGGTCTCTTCCAACCTGGTTAATTCTATTGTATCTGCTCCAAATGAAGAGCATGAACAGACCTCCAGACATCCCACTTCTTCCTCAGTGATGGTTTTTGCTGTTGCCTTCAAAGAAGCAATATCAGTAACATTTAGAGGCAAATCCTTTGGACACAGTGTGCTTTTATTTTGCAAAAGGTTGCTGTGGCAATCTGTAGCAAACCTAAGAAGAACTTAGTGGTTGAAGAGGTCACAGACTTGCTGTTTGCCTCTTCCCGTGGCAGTGCCTTTGATGGGAATTGTTGCAGGCTGGGTTGTTACAGACTATATGGACTGTTCTTCCCTACTTTTCTGAGGGTGAGAGAGGAAACCACTAATGCTGTCTGAATGAAAAGTGTTACTTCTAGCCTTGTGTTTCAGAGGTTTAGTTGATTTAGTTGATTAGATGGTGTTGAGTGATAGGTTGGACTGAATGATCTTGAAGGTGTTTTCCTTCCCCTTCCCCTTCCCCTTCCCCTTCCCCTTCCCTTTCCCTTTCCCTTTCCCTTTCCCTTTCCCTTTCCCTTTCCCTTTCCCTTTCCCTTTCCCTTTCCCTTTCCCTTTCCCTTTCCCTTTCCCTTTCCCTTTCCCTTTCCCTTTCCCTTTCCCCTTCCCCTTCCCCTTCCCCTTCCCCTTCCCCTTCCCCTTCCCCTTCCCCTTCCCCTTCCCCTTCCCCTTCCCCTTCCCCTTCCCCTTCCCCTTCCCCTTCCCCTTCCCCTTCCCCTTCCCCTTCCCCTTCCCCTTCCCCTTCCCCTTCCCCTTCCCCTTCCCCTTCCCCTTCCCCTTCCCCTTCCCCTTCCCCTTCCCCTTCCCCTTCCCCTTCCCCTTCCCCTTCCCCTTCCCCTTCCCCTTCCCCTTCCCCTTCCCCTTCCCCTTCCCCTTCCCCTTCCCCTTCCCCTTCCCCTTCCCCTTCCCCCTCCCTTCCCTTCCCCTCCCCTCCCCTTCAATGTGAGTCTTCATGTGGATGCTTTGCTCCCTGGGGAGGCTCACCTTACTTTTTCTCTCCTGTGTTGGATTATTGGCCTGGGTGCTTCTCCCTCATTCTAATTGCACTGCTTTTAAAATAAAATGTTGTTCCCCTGCCTACACTCTCCAAAAAAAAAGTGCAGAGGAAGGTTTTTTCCTCTTAATAGCCTGAAAAGCAGCATTTGGACTGACTGTTTCTTCTGTTAAGGTCTCAACAGGTAACAGAAATAGCTGTTACTTGAAGGGAGAAATTCTACTGAGCCATATTGGCTGTGTGGAGAATTAATGATTGTGCTGCTGGAGTACCAAGGGGGTTTGCCATCTAGAGGTAACAGGCTCTGGAAAAATGGGAGGTTTGGGGAGGAGTAAAGAAGGCAAATGGATGTGGAGACATTAGGGAGTCCCAAATGCAAAGACAAAACTCAGTTTAGGAGGCAAGAAGCAGTCCAGTGTTCACTGTTCCACCTAACTTGCTCTTCAGGGAGAGGCAACAATAGCAAGAGGCATGGAACCTACATGGTGAAGATTTGCACTACAAAAGGCTTTTAATTCCCTCCACCAGGGATAGCCAGGAAAGGCATTTCCTCAGAGCACAGCATCCTGTCTTCAATGATTAAAGGAAATCTGGGTGTAGGAAGGAAATGGGCAGCTGCTTTGGCAGCAGGAAAAAGCTCAGCAGTACAGAATCACTCAGATAATGCCAATGCCAGTCTAGAATTGCATCATGGAAGAGTAGTTCCTCTTTGCAGTCAAATGTTTCATTCTTCTGGGCTGTTTAATGATTTCAATCTTACACTCCTGCTTGTTGCTGGAGGCTTATCTGTGGCTAAGACAAGTTCTTCATTTGTGCTTACAGGTGGAGTTCAGGCAGGATGGTTTCTATCAGGAGCAGTGTGGCCAGCAGGAGCAGGGAAGTCATCCTGCCCCTGTACTCAGCACTGGTTAGGCCACACCTTGAGTCCTGTGTCCAGTTCTGGGCCCCTCAGTTTAGGAAAGATGTTGAGCTGCTGGAAGGTGTCCAGAGAAGGGCAGCGAAGCTGGGGAGGGGTCTGGAGTACAGCCCTGTGAGGAGAGGCTGAGGGAGCTGGGGTTGCTTAGCCTGGAGAAGAGGAGGCTCAGGGGAGACCTTATTGCTGTCTTCAACTCCCTGAAGGGAGATTGTAGCCCGGTGGGGGTTGGTCTCTTCTCCCATGCACCCAGCAACAGAACAAGAGGACACAGTCTCAAGCTGTGCCAGGGGAGGTTTAGGCTGGAGGTGAGGAAGAAGTTCTTCACAGAAAAAGAGATTTGCCATTGGAATGTGCTGCCCAGGGGGGTGGTGGAGTCACCATCCCTGGAGGTGTTTAGGAAGAGACTGGATGAGGCACTTGGTGCCATGGTTTAGTTGATTAGATGGTGTTGGGTGGTAGGTTGGACTTGATGATCTTGAACTTGATTTGTCTGGTTAGACTGGCAGCTTCAGAAAGAGCATTTTTCTTGCCAAGTATTTCTTTTTTGTAGGTCTCCAAATCTGTGTATCTCTGAGCCTCAATATCCCATGTGAGCAGGACTGATGCCTTAGAAATACTAATGAGTCTCTGCTAGTCTTCAGCACTGTTCCAGAATTTCATCTTTATAGAACAGAATAAACCAGGTTGGAAGAGACCTTCAAGATCATCACATCCAACCTATCACCCAACACCTACCTAATCAACCAAACCACGGCATCAAGCACCCCAGCCCATCTCCTCCTAAACACCTCCAGTGATGGTGACTCCACCACCTCCCTGGGCAGCACATTCCAATGGGCAATCACTCTCTCTATGAAGGATTTCTTCCTAACATCCAGTCTAAACCTCCCCTGGCACAGCTTGAGACTGTGTCCTCTTGTTCTGGTGCTGGTTGCCTGGGAGAAGAGACCAGCCCCCTCCTGTCTACAGCCTCCCTTCAGGTAGTTGTAGACAGCAATAAGGTCTCCCCTGAGCCTCCTCCTCTCCAGGCTAAGCAACCCCAGCTCCCTCAGCTTCTCCCCATAGGGGCTGTGCTCCAAACCCCTCCCCAACTTTGTTTAACTGGAAGACAAAAGTATAAACAAGTAAACACACATTTCTGAGGTTCTTCTGCCTGTCTTCTCTTGGCTTTAAAGAGTCTTTATCATCTTTGGCAAAAAATTGATCTTTTATACCTTGCTTCTCACCCTTCAGATTACAGGGGATGATGATGTCTATCACAAACTCAAGTTCATTGGTGCTCTTCGCACCTGCGAAGGCAAGCAGTAAGAGCTTGGGGAGGGGTTTGACCTCTTTTCATTTTAATTGTAGCTCATTAGCTCACTTTACATCTGGTAAAACCAAACCTTAAATCTGGGCACAGTGCATTTCTAGCAGCAAGATGGCAATTTAGCTTGGAGCCGCGCCAGTTCTGCTTGTCTGACAGAAGCACGAGTGCGTGCTCAAGGAAAGGGAAAGCACAAGCAAGTAAACAGCACGGTGGGCATTCTATTTGCAACTCCCTGTGAGGGCTGAGATGTTTGCAATTAATGTCTGTGTTTGTTTATAATCACTTTTGAAACGAGCATGAAGACCCCTGGAAGCTTCTGAGTGCTGAGAGGCAGCAAATGGGGTTTGGAAATCTGTGGCTGAGGACTCGTTTATGTAGGGAGCTGTTGGGCGGTTGTTTTTTTTTTGCCTTCTTGGATCCTTGCCTGTATCAGGATGGATGTGACAAAAATGTTCAAAGATCTCTTTCATAGTATCACAGTATCAGTCAGGGTTGGAAGGGACCACAAGGATCATCTAGTTCCAAGCCCCCTGCCGTGGGCAGGGACACCCCACACTAGATCAGCCTGGCCACAGCCTCAGCCAGCCTGCTCTTAAACACCTCCGGGGATGGGGCCTCAACCACCTCCCTGGACAACCCATTCCAGGGCTTCACCACTCTCATGGGGAAGAACTTCCTCCTCACCTCCAGCCTCAATCTCCCCACCTCCAGCTTCATTCCATTCCCCCTAGTCCTATCACTGCCTGAGATCCTGAGCAGTCCCTCCCCAGCCTTCCTGTAGCCCCCTTCAGATACTGGAAGGCCACAATGAGGTCACCTCAGAGCCTTCTCTTCTGCAGACTGAACAGCCCCAACTCCTTCAGTCTGTCCTCACAGCAGAGGTGCTCCAGCCCTCTGCTCATCCTCGTGGCCCTTCTCTGGACACCTTCCAGCACCTCCAGATCCCTCTTGGAATAGGGGCTCCAGAACTGGAGGCAGTACTCCAGGTGGGGTCTCACCAGGGCTGAGCAGAGGGGGAGAATCACTTCCCTTGCCCTGCTGGCCACACTTCTCCTGCTGCAGCCCAGGATCTGATTGGCTTTCTGGGCTGCAAGTGCAGACTGAGAGCTCCTGTTGAGCTTCTCCTCCCCCAGCACCCCCAAGTCTCTCTCCTCAGGGCTGCTTTCCAGCCAGTCCCTGCCCAGCCTGGATTTGTGCCTGGGATTGCCTTGACCCAGATGCAGGACCCTGCACTTGGTCTTGTTGAAGCTCATGAGGTTGGCTTGTGCCCACCTCTCCAGCCTGTCCAGGTCCCTCTGGATGGCCTCCCTTCCCTCCAGCTGTCTGCTGCACCACACAGCTTGGTGTCATCAGCAAACTTGCTGAGGGTGCACTCAGGAGGAGAAAGGGGAAGGACAATCTCAGATCTGGCCAGCTGAGATTAGCCTAACAGTGGAGGGGTGGGGAAGAAAGAGCCCTAGGGGTTTTGAGTGTACCCTCAGGGAAGGAGAAGGGGAGTGCTGGGAGGCTTATGGGTATGCTTTGGGATCTCCTTTGTCACTGTGCTTATAGCTGTCTGTAAAACACTCACTGCTTTTCCATTTAAACTTTCCATCACTTCTGCAATCCATTTGTGTGAGTCTCGGTTTTCTGCCCCTGTGGGAGGCAAGGGAGGATCTGCCTTCAAACTGGGACACGGGTGCAGGTGCCAGCAGAGCAAGGTTGTGCGGTTTGGGGTTTTGCTTTTGTTTTTATTCTGTTTGCCTCATTTAGTCGTAGCTCTGAGGCAAAACATCCCCTGGTCCCTGTGTGTTCAAATGGAACCAGAACAAATTGTTATGAATGAGGGAAGAGGAATGTGGAAATACTTAGGAAAGCCAGAGTTTTTTGTTCAAAGGAAAGATGATGCAAAAGTGGCAGAGAGGATCTTGGATTGTGTAAATAGGGACCTTAGATCTGGGAATTCTTGCTGCAAACTTGCTCTAAGGAAAAAGAATAGGTATATTTAATAGAAGCATGGAGAAATACTCAGAGCATTGTGGCTGTTAGACTTTTTTCCCCCAAACCTTACACATTCCAGGAAGAAAAGCATGTGGGGCAGGCTGTGGATGTGGTCTACCTGGACTTGAGCAAACTCCTGCGCCTCACATCAAACTCCTGGCCAAGCTGTCAGCCCCTGGCTTGGACAGCAGCTCTCTGAGCTGGGTGAGGAACTGGCTGGAGGGCTGGGCCCAGAGGGGGTGAAAATACTTAGGAAAGCCAGAGTTTTTTGTTCAAAGGAAAGATGATGCAAAAGTGGCAGAGAGGATCTTGGTTTGTGTAATTAGGGACCTTAGATCTGGGAATTCTTGGTGCAAACTTGCTCTAAGGAAAAACAAAAGGTATATCTAATAAAAGCATGGAGAAATACTCAGAGCATTGTGGCTGTTAGACTTTTTTCCCCCAAACCTTACACATTCCAGGAAGAAAAGCTTGTGGGACAGGATGTGGATGTAGTCTACCTGGACTTCAGCAAGGCCTTTGACACCGTCCCCCACAGCCAACTCCTGGCCAAGCTGTCAGCCCCTGGCTTGGACAGCAGCTCTCTGAGCTGGGTTAGGAACTGGCTGGAGGGCTGGGCCCAGAGAGGGTGAAAATACTTAGGAAAGTCAAAGTTTTCTGTTCAAAGGAAAGATGATGCAAAAGTGGCAGAGAGGATCTTGGATTGTGTAAATAGGGACCTTAGATCTGGGAATTCTTGGTGCAAACTTGCTCTAAGGAAAAACAACAGGTATATCTAATAAAAGCATGGAGAAATACTCAGAGCATTGTAGGCGTTAAATTATTTTCCCCAGAAAACTTAAACATTCTAGGAGGTAACGCAGAGCAGAAAAGAAAATGTATTGACATGAGACCGTGGGGGTTGCTGTAGTGAAGAACAGAAAAGATCTAAACAGAGCAGTCCTGGGGCTTTCTGGCTTTCAGTGGAAAGGAGTGGATGATTCTCAAACATCAGCAAATTAACAATGTCAAGGTAGATTTGCAACTTTATTTCTTGCTTCTGTACATAGGTATCTGACACAATATGCACACACCCTTTCCTCTCAGAGGAAAATCACAGCGTGCATGCAGGCTGGCCAAGGGATCAGGCCCAGCCAGCATGGATTTAGGAAGGGCAGGTCCTGCCTGACCAACCTGATCTCCTTCTATGATCAGGTGACAGCCTGCTGGATGTGGGGAGGCCTGTGGATGCAGTCTACCTGGACTTCACAGTATCTCCAAGTTTGGAAGAGACCTCAAAGATCATTGAGTCCAACCTGTCACCACAGACCTGATGACCATAGCACCAAGTGCCACATCCAATCCCCTCTTGAACACCTCCAGGGATGGGGACTCCACCACCTCCCTGGGCAGCACATTCCAATGATGAACGACTCTCTCAGTGAAGAACTTTCTCCTCACCTCCAGCCTGAACTTCCCCTGGTGCAGCTTGAGACTCTGTCCTCTTGTTCTGGTGCTGGTTGCCTGGGAGATGAGATTGAACCCCTACCTTGCTACAACCTCCCTTCAGGTAGTTGTAGAGAGCAATGAGGTCTCCCCTGAGCCTCCTCTTCTCCAGGCTAAGCAACCCCAGCTCCCTCAGCCTCTCCTCACAGGGCTGTGCTCAAGGCCTCTCCCCAGCCTTATTGCCCTTCTCTGGACACCTTCAAGTATCTCAATGTCCTTCTTAAACTGAGGGGCCCAGAAGTGGACACAGGACTCAAGGTGTGGCCTAATGTTCAGCAAGGCCTTTGACACTGTCCCCCACAGCAAACTCCTGGCCAAGCTCTCAGCCCCTGGCTTAGACAGCAGCACTCTGAGCTGGGTTAGGAACTGGCTGGAGGCTGAGCCCAGAGAGTGGTGGTGAATGGTGCCACATCCAGCTGGCAGCCAGGCACCAGTGGTGTCCCCCAGGGATCAGTGCTGGGCCCCAACCTGTTCAATATCTTTATTGATGATCTGGATGAGGGGATTGAATCCATCATTAGCAACTTTGCAGATGACAGCAAGCTGGGGTCAGGAGTTGGTCTGTTAGAGGGCAGAAGGGCTCTCCCAGAGGGACCTTGCCAGGCTGGACAGATGGGCAGAGTCCTCCAGGATAGCATTTAACAAGTCAAAGGTCTCCCCTGAGCCTCCTCTTCTCTGGGCTAAGCAACCCCAGCTCCCTCAGCCTCTCCTCATGGTGCTTGTGCTCCAAACCCCTCTTCAGCTATGTTGCCCTTCTCTGGACACCTTCCAGCAGCCCAACATCTTAAACTGAGGGGAGAAAGCATTTGTTTGTGAACCAGAGAGATGTTGCACAATCAGCTTTTCAAGGAAAGCAGTTGTTAGTAATCTTATTTATTAAACAGCCCTCAGCTGTGGGAGGGAAATTCTGCTTGAATTTTTCTTTCTGGCTTGTCAGTTTTATGTTTGTTTGTGGCTTCAAAATTGTTCTGTTTGTTTCTGCTTTGAAAGTAGGTAGGAAGGTGGGGAGTGAGTACCCAATAAAAGAGATCTTGTGTTGAGAATATGCTGATGGCTATTTTCAGACACAGCACAGGGCTAGAAGAGATAGCCCGTCATCCTGTTCTGAGGCAGGATAAATTTAACCTCCATGCCTAGCATATTCCAAACTTCTTATCCTCTGCTTTTCTTAATACCCTAACTTAAAGTTCTTTTACCCCAAATTAAAGCTGTGAGTAATCTTTTGTTGTGTATGTGTGAAACTGAAGAACAGTTTGTCACCGTTTTCCTTACTGTAACATACTAAATACCAAAGATTTTCTGTTCCCTACCACCACCACCACCTTAAAACTAAAGTCTGTCTTTCCAGTTTTTCCCTCATGGAATATGTGTAAGGATGTGTCATTTTATTCCTTTGGTCTCACAGTACCACTAAGGTTGGAAGAGACCTCAAAGATCATCAAGTCCAACCTGTCACCACAGACCTCATGACTAAACCATGGCACCAAGTGCCACATCCAATCCCCTTTTGAACACCTCCAGGGATGGGGACTCCACCACCTCCCTGGGCAGCACATTCCAATGATGAATGACTTGCTCAGTGAAGAACTTTCTCCTCACCTCCAGCCTAAACTTCCCCTGGTGCAGCTTGAGAGTATATCCCCTTGTTCTGGTGCTGGTTGCCTGGGAGAAGAGGCCAACCCCTTCCTGGCTACAACCTCCCTTCAGGTAGTTGTAGAGAGCAATGAGGTCACCCCTGAGCCTCCTTTTCTGGGCTGTGCCCAGAGAGTGGTGGTGAATGGTGCCACAGCCAGCTGGCAGCCAGGCACTAGTGGTGTGCCCCAAGGATAAGTGCTGGGCCCCATCCTCTTTAACACTTTGGACCATTTAACATCATTAAATTTGCCTGAAGAACTGGAACAGCAGTGGGCACAGCCTATCATCTGCTGCAGAACAGGCAGTTGTCTGCCTCTATGGCAAAGCATCAGTTTTTCTTTCCTCTGATCCTGCCTCTATCCATCTGTTTCCTATCCCATCCTGAGGCTTGGGGCAAACGACTGGACATTTCCCCCTCACCCCCTGCCACCACCTCGCAGCACAGCAAGTCCAGGGGGCAGAGTGCCACTCCTGCCACACTCACTGTGCTAGAGGGAGCAGTGACTGGTTAAAAATAAATCTGGGAGCAGATGGCAAGGCAGATTATTGTTCATCCTAGAGCCATGAGGATGATGTGCCAGCTAACTGCTGGTTGTCGATCAGAATTAATCAGGAGCTGGTGTGGCGCATGATCAGTGAAGCCTCTTGTGCTGGTTTGAGGCCAGGCAGATCCTCTCTTGCCCTATGAAAGGGGCAAAAGAATGACTCTCACACAAATGGATTGCAGAGGTGATGGAAAGTTTAACTGGAAAAGCAATTGGTGTTTTACAGAAGCTACAAAGCACAGTGACAAAGATACCCCAAAGCATACAGAGTCCCTTCTAGCACACCCAAAGGTCCCCAACATTTCCCATCTCCCCACCTGAGGGTACACCCAAACCCCTCAGGGCTCTTTCTTCTCCCCCCCACTGCTAGGCTGGTCTCAGGCTGGCCAGGTCTGAGACTGCCCCCTCCCCTTCTCCTCCTAGCATTAGGCCTAGCCAGGCCTATGAGGCTGAGATACTCCCCCACGGTTACCCAATAGGGAGCATCTCCCAAGGGAGCAGAGAGGGAAGAAAGAGAGAAAAGGATGACTTTGTAGATGGATTTGTAGGGTACAGGACATTATGGGTATGAAATATGCTATTTCCTGTGTCCACCTACTGGGCTGGACCCCTGGGACACTGGAAGTATAACTTATGTGGAGGAACAGGAGGCACCCAGCCAGTAGCCAGGTGGGGGTTGGTTTCTTCTCCCAGGCAACCAGCACCAGAACAAGAGGACACAGTCTCAAGCTGTGCCAGGGGAGGTTTAGGCTGGAGGTTAGGAAGAAGTTCTTTCCAGAAAGAGAGATTGCCCCTTGGAATGTGCTGCCCAGGGAGGTGGTGGAGTCACCATCACTGGAGGTGTTTAGGAAGAGACTGAATGGGGTGCGTGGTGCCAATGTTTAGTTGATTAGATGGTGTTGGGTGATAGGTTGAACTTGATGATCTCAAAAGTCTTTTCCGGTCTGGTCTGGTCTGGTCTGGTCTGGTCTGGTCTGGTCTGGTCTATTCTATTCTATTCTATTCTATTCTATTCTATTCTATTCTATTCTATTCTATTCTATTCTATTCTATTCTATTCTATTCTATTCTATTCTATTCTGCCACACCACTGCTCTCTCTGGGAAAATCAAAGGGAGAGTAGAGAAGCAGCTCTGTAAAAATGAGTTCTCAGAGAAGCACTTGGGTTTGAAGATATGAGAAGTTTCTGATGGAGAAAAGACTCTCTAGGTTAAAGAAAAGAAAAAAGGATTGTTTTTAGAGTGTTGGTTTGGGTTTAGTTTTTAATGTACTCACACTCTGTGTGTCTGCAGGTAAACCCAGCTCCTAAAAAGCAACAGGGAAAACTTGGCCACTTCATTCATGCTGCTGTCTAAGTGGAATTGTAGGTCATCAGAAATAAAAGCATCTAAGAGGTTTACAGGACCTTTACAAGCATTGTCTGTATGGACTTGATCTTTGAGGTCTCTTCCAACCTTATTGATTCTATGGTTCTATGACAGTATGAAACGTTATCCATGGATGTGTGCCGGCTTGGGTTTGTGGTCTGTCTCAGAGGAAAGGGCTCGACACCTGCTGTGCTTAAAACACCTCACAAACATGAATTCTTTATGCACTCATAAAACAGACCAGGCAAAAGCTGCCACAACCCACTGAGCTCAAAGGCAGTACAGCTCCAGAGTTTTGATGCTTTAGCAATTTAAAGGGTACTTTACATGTCCAGAGAAGGGCAATGAGGCTGGGGAGAGGTCTGGAGCGCAGCCCTGTGAGGAGAGGCTGAGGGAGCTGGGGTTGCTTAGCCTGGAGAAGAGGAGGCTCAGGGGAGACCTTCTTGCTGTCTACAACTCCCTGAAGGGAGGTTGTAGCCAGGAGGGGGTTGGTCTCTTCTCCCAGGCAACCAGCACCAGAACAAGAGGACACAGTCTCAAGCTGTGCCAGGGGAGGTTTAGACTGGATATTAGGAAGAAATTCTCCATAGAGAGAGTGATTGGCCATTGGAATGTGCTGCCCAGGGAGGTGGTGGAGTCACCATCACTGGAGGTGTTTAGGAGGAGACTTGATAGAATGCTTGGTTGCATGGTTTAGTTGATTAGATGGTGTTGGGTGATAGATTGGATTTGATGATATCAAAGGTCATTTCCAACCTGGTTAATTCTATTCTATTCTATTCTATTCTATTCTATTCTATTCTATTCTATTCTATTCTATTCTATTCTATTCTATTCTATTCTATTCTATTCTATTCTATTCTATTCTATTCTATTCTACCCTACCCTACCCTACCCTACCCTACCCTACCCTACCCTACCCTACCCTACCCTACCCTGCCCTACCCTACCCTACCCTACCCTACCCTAATACTTCTTATCTCAGACTGCCAGTCTCTGCAGTCTGTCTTAAGCAGCACATTCTCCACAAACATACCTTGTAAAACACAGAAGGTGGAATGGAATTTGCTATTTCTTCACATTTTTAAACCACTTCTATACTTTCTTTCCAAAGGGCAGCACTGTCTTTAGGTTGTTAAAGAGGTGTTTCCTATGGAAAATAATCTGAGGGCTCGCTCTGTGTGTAACAGTGAGTTGGAAGCTGAGGCAGGGCTGAATTGAGCTGCTTCAGCTCTTTCTTTTTGGGTGATCTAATTTGAGATGTAAGCAGTAAGAAGAAATTAACTTACAGCAGAAATAAGATAGAATGACATCAAGAGAGGTGGTCCCTCTGGACTCTCAACATTTGCAGATGTCAAGAAAGCTTTTTATTGCTTTGCCTGGCATTACTGTAAGCTTCATCAATATCTCTCTTTAACAGTTCCATGAGTAAAATGACAAATCACTGGAGGGTTATCTGTAGGTCAGAAACACTGCTGAAATACTCTTGATGCTACCAAGTCCTTTTTTCTTCCTGGTGCTGCAGATGATGAGAATGGAAATAAATGACTTTGCTGGCTGATTTCTTCTAATGCATAGGTCAGGCTGAACAGAAAAACCAGTCTTGCTGGCTTTGCTTTGAGTCAGTTCTCCTGCATGCCACTGCACAAAGGTCAGACTTAGTATTTTACACCTGAAATGGCCTGTCTTATTTTTTGCTTTGTTTTTACTATGTGAACTAATTGTAGGAACCAGTTTATTTTCATTGCCCTTGCCCTTCCCAACTGCTTTTGGCATGCAAGTTGGTGGAGTGAGGCAATGACCCATATCAGGTTGAGCAGTTCTTGCATGGAGGCAAGAGTCCTTCTGTCTCACACTTCAGGTCACTTACTGCAGTCAGCTCCTCTTATCATAGAATCATAGAACCAATAAGGTTGGAAAAGACCTCAGAGATCATCAAGTCCAACCTGTCACCCAACAGCTCATGGATAACTAAACCATGGCTCAAGTGCCACATCCAATCCCCCCTTGAACACCTCCAGGGATGGTGACTCCACCACCTCCCTGGGCAGCGCATTCCAATGGCAAATTACTCTTTTGGGGAAGAACTGTCTCCTCACCTCCAGCCTAAATGATGATCTCTGAGGTCTTTTCCAACCTTATTGATCCTATTCTAGTCTAGTCTAGTCTAGTCTATGCTATGCTATGCTATACTATGCTATGCTATGCTATTCTACTTTATCCATGTTATCTTTGTCCTGGTTTGTTGTTGATTCTATGATTCTATTCTATGATTATAAACTTCCCCTGGTGCAGCTTGAGACTGTGTCCTCTTGTTCTGGTGCTGGTTGCCTGGGAGAAGAGACCAACCCCCACCTGGCTACAATCTCCCTTCAGGGAGTTGTAGAGAGCAATAAGGTTACCCCTGAGTCTCCTCTTCTCCAGGCTAAGCAACCCCAGCTCCCTCAGCCTCTCCTCACAGGGCTATGTTCCAAGCCCCTCCCCAGCTTTGTTGCCCTTCTCTGGACAGGCTCCAGCAAGTCAAACTCCTTCCTAAACTGAGGGGCCCAGAACTGGACACAGGACTCAAGGTGTGGCCTAACCAGTGCAGTGTACAGGGGCAGAATGACCTCCCTGCTCCTGCTGGCCACACTGTTCCTGATGCAGGCCAGGATGCCATTGGCCTTCTTGGCCACCTTGGCACACTGCTGGCTCATGTTCATCCTACCATCAACCAGCACCCCCAGGTGCCTCTCTGCCTGGCTGCTCTCCAGCCACTCTGACCCCAGTCTGTAGCTCTGCATGGGGTTGTTGTGGCCAATGTGCAGAACCTGGCACTTGGATGTGTAGAGAAGGCAAAAATTGCCCTTAACTGTAGAAGATATTTTTCCTCCAAAAAGAGCAGTGACTGAAAGCAGTACCTCTTTTCAAGCAGGTAGTAGAGGTGAGTGCTGGGAATTTGTCCTTGAAGGGTTTTTAGCAGAAATGTTAGTGTCTGACATGTGCCTGTGGCACTATGTCTAGCTAAGCCGTGCTGTTGTTTTAGTCCCTCTCATCTCCACTGGCCCTTGTGGTTCCCGTTGCACAAGTCAAAATAAAAGGCATAGCTAAGGCCATTCTCTGGGAAGGTGAAAAATAAATCTCCATTGCTTCTTTTTCTGAGGCAGTGTGGGAGAGTCCTCAGTCCCAGCTTCACAAGAGAACCTTCCCAGTGCCATGGGCCACAATTTGAGCAACCTCAGCAATTTCTCCTGCCCATTTGTTCCTGGTGCCCTGTTATTCCCACCCCCTATTTTCATTTTCCAACATTTTTATAGGCCTAATGTGCATTAGCTTCCCTTTCTGTTCCATGTTAACTCCTGGCATCTGTGCAATTCTGCCACTTAGAACCTGCCAACTTTTTCCTCTCCACGGCAATTCTGGCACCTTCCCACAGTTTGGAGCTCAGCTCGGTCCCAGGAAGCCTCTCTTTCCATTTGCTCTCTCTTTTCTACTTAATGAGAAAATAGGGTCCTTCCTGCCAGCCTCTGTCTCAAGCTGCTAAGCACTGCCCAAGCTTTCACTGCTGCTCCCATCCCTCTAATGGCTCCATATGGACAAAGAGGGAAGATGGGAGGTCAGGTACTGTATTCACAGGCTTTGGAAGCTTCGCCATCACGCATTCGACTTCACTACCTGCTGCCAGCTCTGGCCACAGTGGGGAGCACCAGGTTAAGCCACTCTCTATCATTTTTCAGCAGTCCTGGCTCACTGGAGAGGTCCCAGGTGACTGGAAGCTGCCAACATGATGCCCATCCACAAGAAGGGCCAGTTGGATTAACCAGGGAATTCCAGGCCTGTCAGCCTGACCTCAGTGCCAGGAAAGATGATGGAACAGGTCATCATGAGTGCAATCACACAGCACTTACAGGATGGCCAAGGGATCAGGCCCAGCCAGCATGCATTTAGGAAGGGCAGGTCCTGCCTGACCAACCTGATCTCCTTCTGTGATTAAGTGACAGCCTGGTGGATGTGGGGCAGGCTGTGGATGTGGTCTACCTGGACTTCATCAAGGCCTTTGACACTGTCCCCCACAGCAAACTCCTGGCCAAGCTGTCAACCCCTGGCTTGGACAGCAGCACTCTGAGCTGGGTTAGGAACTGGCTGGAGGCTGAGCCCAGAGAGTGGTGGTGAATGGTGCCACAGCCAGCTGGCAGCCAGGCACCAGTGGCGTCCCACAGGGATCAGTGCTGGGCCCCAACTTGTTCAATATCTTTATTGATGATCTGGATGAGGGCATTCAGTCGATCATCAGTAAATTTCAGGTGACACCAAGCTGGAGGCAGGAGTTGATCTGCTGGAGGGTAGAAGAGCTCTGCAGAGGGACCTTCACAGGCTGGACAGATGGGCAGAGTCCAAGGGCAGGAGATTGAACACATCCAAGTTCCAGGTTCTGCACATTGGCCACAGCAACCCCATGCAGTGCTACAGGCTGGGGTCAGAGTGGCTGGAGAGCAGCCAGGCAGAGAGGGACCTGGGGGTGCTGGTTGACAGTAGGCTGAACATGAGCCTGCAGTGTGCCCAGGCAGCCAAGAAGGCCAATGGCATCCTGGCCTGCATCAGGAACAGTGTGGCCAGCAGGAGCAGGGAGGTCATTGTGCCCTGTGCTCAGCACTGGTTAGGCCACAGCTTGAGTCCTGTGTCCAGTTCTGGGCCCCTCAGTTTAGGAAAGATGTTGAGATGCTGGAAGGTGTCCAGAGAAGGGCAACAAAGCTGGGGAGGGGTTTGGAGCACAGCCCTGTGAGGAAAGGCTGAGGGAGCTGGGGTTGCTTAGCCTGGAGAAGAGGAGGCTCAGGGGAGACCTTCTTGCTGTCTACAACTACCTGAAGGGAGGTTGTAGCCAGGTGGGGGTTGGTCTCTTCTCCCAAGCAACCAGCACCAGAACAAGAGGACACAGTCTCCAGCTGCGCCAGGGGAAGTTTAGGCTGGAGGTGAGGGAGAAGTTCTTCCCAGAAAGAGAGATTGGCCATTGGAATGTGCTGCCCAGGGAGGTGGTGGAGTCACCACCAAAAGGGAAAAGCAGTCTGAAGAGCAGCTTTATCTTCTTGGTGTTGGGCCATCAAGTGATGCAGTTGAAAATCAGGCTGGAAACAACACTCTGGTTTGGAGCTTTCTGCCTCTGCCTTGCTTCCTCTTTCTTACCCATTTCTTGCTGCTGCCATCCCAAGACTCACCACAGCTGGAAGCACTGGTATGGCATGCATGCTCTGACATTGCCCCCATTAGCCTTTCAGATACTGCCTTGGGAGGATGGTTTAAGGATTTTGTTCTTCCTCTTTGTTCTTCAATAGATTTCCTGTGTGTACATGAGCAGATTTGCATGAAATGCAAAGTCTCAGCATACACAGCACGTTCCCTTGGGTGCCCTTCTTTTTTGGCTGGAGTTTGTTATCTTGAGGAGAAAATGACATTTTAAAGTTGTTTTATTAATCTGTGTTGTTCTCTGGTGGTGGTCCTGGTAGCCTTGTGGAGGAAGCTCATGCAGCAGGGAATTCTTCTTGCTGCACATTACCTCTGAATTCAGAGAATTTTGAAAGTAAAGGACTGAAGGTCCTAGGGTAACAGCTGTTTCTGAGCAGTCCAAGTGCTGGGTGCTGCACTTTGGCCACAACAACCCCATGCAGAGCTACAGGCTGGGGTCAGAGTGGCTGAGAGCTGCCAAACAGAGAGGGACCTGGGGGTGCTGATTGACAGCCGCCTAAACATGAGCCAGCAGTGTGCCCAGGTGGCCAAGAAGGCCAATGGCATCCTGGCCTGCATCAGGAACAGTGTGGCCAGCAGGAGCAGGGAAGTCATTGTGCCCCTGTACACTGCACTGGTTAGGCCACACCTTGAGTCCTGTGTCCAGTTCTGGGCCCCTCAGTTTAGGAAAGATGTTGAGTTGCTGGAAGGTGTCCAGAGAAGGGCAACAAGGCTGGGGAGGGGTTTGGAGCACAGCCCTGTGAGGAGAGGCTGAGGGAGCTGGGGTTGCTTAGCCTGGAGTGGAGGAGGTTCAGGGGAGACCTTACTGCTGTCTACAACTACCTGAAGGGAGGTTGTAGCCTGGTGGGGGTTGGTCTCTTCTCCCAGGCAACCAGCACCAGAACAAGAGGACACAGTCTCAAGCTGTGCCAGGGGAGATTTAGGCTGGATGTTAAGAAGAAGTTCTTCACAGAAAGAGTTGTTGGCCGTTGGAATGTGCTGCCCAGGGAGGTGGTGGAGTGGTGGCCTTCAAAAAGGGCTTGGATGTGGCAATTGAAGCCATGGTTTAGTTAGTCATGAGGTGTTGGGTGCTGGGTTGAACTTGATGATCTCTGAGGTCTTTTCCAACCTTAGTGATTCTGTGATTCTATGAACAAGTGGATTTCAGGCATGGGAATCATTTAAAACTTCCTATTGCCTTAAACAGGAGGTCTGGAATGAGCCTCTGAAACTTTCCTTTCCCCTGTCCCTAAAGGTTTGAGAGATTCAGGGAAGGAAACTGCTGTCCTTATGTATTCAGAGTTGTTGCCAAGGGTGCCTTATCTCAGCAGTTTTTACTTTCCTTGTTAACAGCAGGGTTCATTTTGTGCCGAGAGGGTTCAGAACAAGTGCTGGACACTATTCTTGGCCATCTGTAATAACATTCCAGCCCCAGCCTTTTGCCACATTATGCCGGGGATAATGTAGCAGCACAACAGAGTGCAAGCCGCTCTGCAGATTACCAGAGAGACCTTCTGTTTCCAGGACTGCCAGTCCCTCAGTTTTTATACATTTACCCACTGCTCTCAGGGAGAATAAATAATACATGAACATATGCACTGGCTAAGTGACATTTCCTCCTGATTACAGCGAGACACTGCTTAATGGCAATGATAAAAGAGATTTCTTCCCTCTTTTGTTACTCTTCCTCTGTGTTTAAGAGTAGTTTGTTCTTCTCGTTGTTATGAGTTGCTGTCTTTTTCTTTTCTTATCATAGTATCATAGTATCAGTCAGGGTTGGAAGGGACCACAAGGATCATCTAGTTCCAACCCCCCTGCCATGGGCAGGGACACCCCACACTACATCAGCCTGGCCACAGCCTCAGCCAGCCTGGGCTTAAACACCTCCAGGGATGGGGCCTCGACCACCTCCCTGGACAACCCATTCCAGGGCTTCACCACTCTCATGGTGAAGAGCCTCCTCCTCACATCTAGCCTCAATCTCCCCACCTCCAGCTTCATTCCATTCCCCCTAGTCCTATCACTACCTGAGATCCTGAGAAGTCCTTCCCCAGCCTTTTTTTTTTTTTTTTTTACTAATTTGTTTTGATATTTTTTCATCTGCTGCTAAGTTTGGACCCTCCTGAAGATATTTCTGTCAGAATTGCTTCATCCGAGTCAGAAATAGTGCCACTGCCAAAGTGCCCTTAGAATTGTAGAATCAATAAGGTTGGGAAAGACCTCAGAGATCATTGAGTCCAACCTGTCACCCAACACCTCATGACTAACTAAACCATGGCACCAAGTGCCACATCCAATCCCCTCCTGAACACCTCTAGGGACAGTGACTCCACCACCTCCCTGGGCAGCACATTCCAATGACCAATCTCTCTTTCTGGGAAGAACTTTCTCCTCACCTCCAGCCTAAACTTCCCCTGGTGCACTTGAGACTGTGTCCTCTTGTTCTGGTGCTGGTTGCCTGGGAGAAGAGACCAACCCCCACCTGGCTACAACCTCCCTTCAGGTAGTTGTAGAGAGCAAGAAGGTCTCCCATGAGCCTCCTCTTCTCCAGGCTAAGCAACCCCAGCTCCCTCAGCCTCTCCTCACAGGGCTGTGCTCCAGACCCCTCCCCAGCCTCATTGCCCTTCTCTGGACACATTCAAGTGTCTCAATGTCCTTCTTAAACTGAGGGGCCCAGAACTGGACACAGGACTCAAGGTGTGGCCTAACCAGAGCTGAGTACACGGGCAGCATGACCTCCCTGCTGCTGCTGGCCACACTGTTCCTGATGCAGGCCAGGATGCCATTGGCCTTCTTGGCCACCTGGGCACACTGCAGGCTACTGTTCATCCATCTGTCAATCAGCACCCCCAGGTCCCTTTCTGCCTGGGTGCTCTGCAGCCACTCTGTCCCCAGCCTGTAGCACTGCATTAAATGGTATGTGTACCACATCCATATTACAATGATACAAGCTTTGAAAAAAAACTGGTGGACATTAATCCCAAATGAAGTGTTTGCTCTCTGTTTAATACCTGGTGGGCAATTCAGTGCTCTGAATCTGTATTTAAAAAAGGAAAATGGTTAAGAAGCATTATTAAGGCACAAAATCAGGTACTCAAAAGTCAGAGCTATATCACAGTATCACCAAGGTTGGAAGAGACCTCAAAGATCATCGAGTCCAACCTGTCACCACAGACCCCATGACTAGACCATGGCACCAAGTGCCACATCCAATCCCCTCTTGAACACCTCCAGGGATGGATACCTTGGTGTGCATATGTTATGAAATGGTGTTGAGTGTATGATCAAATACTGAGTTTTGCACTTAGGAGAATTTATATTATCAACCTTTTCTGTGGGGTGATTTGAAGGATAGAAGTATACAAACCTGCTTCTCAGATCTGCTACACGTGAGCCAGGCAGCTGAATGCTGTGCTGAAGACCTCAACCTTACAGTCCCTGTTAGTCAGTGCAAACAAGCTGCTTGCAGGTGAAACTCTAATTTGCAGCAACCTGTCTTAAAACCTTATGGTGTGATACTGAAAAGTATCACTCTCTTAAAGCTGTTGATTCAGTGGAATTTATGCTAGAATATGTGCAGACCTGGGAGAAACTGGCTCCTCAGGCAACGAGGCTGGTCTGAGGCCTTGAGCACAGCCCTGTGAGGAGAGGCTGAGGGAGCTGGGGTTGCTTAGCCTGGAGAAGAGGAGGCTCAGGGGAGACCTTCTTGCTGTCTACAACTCCTGAAGGGAGGTTGTAGCCAGGAAGGGGTTGGTCTCTTCTCTCAGGCAACCAGCACCAGAACAAGAGGCCACAGTCTCAATCTGTGCCAGGGGAGGTTTAGGCTGGATGTTAGGAAGAAATTCTTCACAGAAAGAGTGACTGGCCATTGGAATGTGCTCCCCAGGGAGGTGGTGGAGTCGCCCTCACTGGAGGTGTTCAAAAAGATTTGGACGTGGCACTTGAAGCCATGGTTTAGTTAGTCATGAGGTGTTGGGTGACAGGTTGGACTTGATGATCTCTCAGGTCTTTTCCAACCTTATTGATTCTATGGGTCTATGAGTCTATGTCTACAACTACCTGAAGGGAGGTTGTAGCCAGATGAGGGTTGGTTTCTTCTCTCAGGCAACCAGCACCAGAACAAGAGGACACAGTCTCAAGCTGTGTCAGGGGAAGTTTAGGCTGGAGGTGAGGAGAAAGTTCTTCACAGAGAGAGTTGTTAGCCATGGGAATGTGCTGCCCAGGGAGGTGGTGGAGTCACCATCCCTGGAGGTGTTCAAGAGGGGATTGGACATGGCATTTGGTGCCATGGTCTAGTAGTCATGAGGTGTTGGGTGACAGGTTGGACTTGACGATCTTAGAGGTCTTTTCCAACCTTGTTGATTCTATGATTCTAATGCTGGTGGGCAGCAAGTTCATCATGATCTGGGAATGTGCCCTCATGGCCCAGAAGGCCAACAGTATTCTGGGATGCATTAAGAGGAGTGTTGCCAGCAGGTTGAGGGAGGTTTTCCTTCCCCTCATCTCTGCCCTGCTGTGGCTGGACCTGGGGTATTGTGTCCAGTTCTGGGCTCACCAGCTCAAGAGGGACAGGGAACTACTGAATAGAGTACATTGGCGAGCCACAAATATGAGGGAATTGGAGCATCTCTTAGGAGGAGAGGTTGAAAGACCTGGGGCTCTTTTAGTTTGAAAAAGAGAAGTCTGAGAGGGGATCTTATCAGTGCTTACCAATATCTAAAGAGTGGAGGTCAAGAGGATGGGGCTGTGCTCTTTTCAGTGCTGCCCAGAGATAGGGCAAGAGGCAGCAGGTACAAACTAGCACACAAAAGGTTGCACTTGAACTTAAGGGAAAACTTCTTTCCTGTGAGGCTGCTGGAGCACTGGAGCAGGCTGCCCTGCTGGAGTCTCCTTCTCTGGAGGCTTTGAAAAGCTGCCTGGACATGTTGCTATACAACCTGCTGCAGGTAAAGCTGCTTTAGGAGTCAGGTTGGCCTAGATGGGAGGCTCCTTCCCAACCCTACCATTCTGGACTTCTAGCATTCATACACAGTGAAAAGGAAGCAGATTTTTTTCCCTTCATTTTGGGGTCTTGATCCCGTTTGTAAAGAGTAGATAACACAGCTTATGAGTTCAGATGCTGCTGAAACATTCATAGAGAGATTAAAACCTCCCTTTAGATAGCAGTCTTAGTTACATCATTTGCTCCTAGCTCTGTTTCTAGCTGAGCTGCTGTGCTTGACATTTGATAAACAGGCACTCCACAGGCTTCCTCACTCATCTCAGGCAGAATGGTGAGGGAGAAGATGTTAGAGTAAATTTCAGGCCAGGATCTGATAATAGGCTGCGTCAGACAACCTTTAGTATTGGATGTTGCTATGCTTCCTGCCTGTAATTCTAATTGTATTTAGCTGGTAGTACCTCTTCAGGAAAGGAAGCAAGGGACAGAGGAGATGCTGTACTTTGTTAGCCTGTCATGAAGAGAGCTGTCGGTTCTGGGGGCAGGATGCTGCATTGAGCAGTTCACATCTGCACAGGCTTCATCTGGTGAGTGTCATGATTTGGTTGCACTTCTGTTCTTGGGGGTGCTGGTTGATGGTAGGCTGAACAGGAGCCTGCAGTGTGCCCAGGCAGCCAAAAGGGCCAATGGCATCCTGGCCTGTATCAGGAACAGTGTGGCCAGCAGGAGCAGGGAGGTCATTCTGCCCCTGTACACTGCACTGGTTAGGCCACACCTTGAGTCCTGTGTCCAGTTCTGGGCTCCTCAGTTTAGGAAGGAGGTTGAGTTGCTGGAAGGTGTCCAGAGAAGGGCAACAAAGCTGGGGAGGGGTTTGGAGCACAGCCCCGTGAGGAGAGGCTGAGTGAGCTGGGGTTGCTTAGCCTGGAGATGAAGAGACTCAGGGGTGACCTTATTGCTCACTACAGCTACCTGAAGGGAGGTTGTAGCCAGGTGGGGGTTGGTCTCTTCTCCCAGGCAGCCAGCACCAGCACAAGAGGACACAGTCTCAGGCTGCGCCAAGGGAAGTTTAGGCTGGATGTTAGTAAAAAGTTCTACACAGAGAGAGTGATTGCCCATTGGAATGTGCTGCCCAGGGAGGTGGTGGAGTCACCATCATTGGAGGTGTTCAGGAGGAGACGTGATGGGGTGCTTGGTGCCATGGTTTAGTTGTTTAGGTGTGTTGGATTGGTTGATGGGTTGGACGCGATGATCTTTAAGGTCTCTTCCAACCTGGTCTATTCTATTCTATTCTATTCTATTCTATTCTATTCTATTCTATTCTATTCTATTCTATTCTATTCTACTCTACTCTACTCTACTCTACTCTACTCTACTCTACTCTACTCTACTCTACTCTACTCTACTCTACTCTACTCTATTCTATTCTACTCAGCTTCAAACCACTGCACTGACCATCTCCTCTGGGCAGTGTCATCCTGTGTGCTTTTCAGGTCGCTCCTTCCAGACAGCAGGGACATGTTCTGGATGAGCGCTATGGCTGTCTCTGCCCAACGTCACGAATCTCACTGGCAATGTGCTCTCTATAGACAGACATTTTAAACCAAGATCTTTCAGACTACTGGGACAAAGTCTGATGCATGCAGCTGATACAGGGAGCCTGGCTTGCTTTGCCTGGAGAGGAGGAGGCTCAGAGGAGACCTTATTGCTGTCTAGAACTACCTGAAGGGAGGTTGTAGCCAGGTGGAGGTTGGTCTCTTCTGTGCCAGGGAAGCTTTAGGCTGGATGTTAGGAAGAAGTTCTTCACATAAAGAGAGATTGACCATTGGAATATGCTGCCCAGGGAGATGGTGGAGTCACCATCACTGGAGGTGTTTAAGAAGAGACTGGCTGAGACACTTGGTGCCATGGTTTAGTTGATCAGATGGTGTTGGGTGATAGGTTGGACTTGATGATCTCCAAGGTCTTTTCCAACCTGGTTAATCCTGTATTCTGAACACTTCCTTAGTTTGCAACTAAGTGAGGGTATTGGTCAGTTAATTACCACTGTGATGTGGATGTGCCCACAAAAACATTGTCAATGAGAAAAAGGCATGTTTTTCTGCAAGCTGGCTAATCCTGCATACATATCTGGAAGGGGGCAGGGATCTTAACTTGCTTTGTGAATACTCATGGATAGGAAGAGGCCACAGGGCAGAGAAAGTCACCAAAGCTGGGGAGGGGTTTGGAACACAGCCCTGTGAGGAGAGGCTGAGAGAGCTGGGGTTGCTTAGCCTGGAGAAGAGGAGGCTCAGGGGAGACCTTGCTGTCTACAACTCCCTGAAGGGAGGTTGTAGCCAGGTGGGGGTTGGTCTCTTCTCCCAGGCAATCAGCACCAGAACAAGAGGACACAGTCTCCAGCTGCGCCAGGGGAGGTTTAGGCTGGATGTTAGGAAGAAGTTCTTCACAGAAAGAGAAACTGGGCATTGGGATGTGCTGCCCATGGAGGTGGTAGAGTCACAATCACTGGAGGTGTTTAGGAAGAGACTGGATGTGGCACTTGGTGCCATGGTTTAGTTGATTCGATGGTGTTGGGTGATAGGTTGGACTTGATGATCTCTGAGGTCTTTTCCAACCTGATTAATTCTGCATTCTGTGTTTTGGGTTTCAGGGGCAAAGCTGTGTGTTTTATTCCAGAAGGGGGGTTGGGTAGCAAATCTTCCCAAAATGCTGACAGTTCCTACATGTGTTCCAGTATTTGTCCTTAGACTCATGGAATCAGTAAGGTTGGAAAAGACCTTGTATCATAATCTCTGACAACAGCATCTGCTCTGGACTATCCTAAACAGGACTAGGAGAAAACCATGGAATGGAATGGAATGGAATGGAATGGAATGGAATGGAATGGAATGGAATGGAATGGAATGGAATGGAATGGAATGGAATGGAATGGAATGGAATGGAATGGAATGGAATGGAATGGAATGGAATGGAATGGAAGAATAGAATAGAATAGAATAGAATGGAATAGAATAGAATAGAATAGAATAGAGTAGAATAGAATAGAATTTACCAGGTTGGAAAAGACCTTTGAGATCATCAAGTCCAACCTATCACCCAACACCATCTAATCAACTAAACCATGGCAAGATACAGTGCTGTAGTCAGGGCTGCAGAGTGTCCTTAAGAGCTTGAGATCCAGTGGACCATGAAAGCTGTCTCAGAAAGATGAGATGTGGCACCATGTTTTATGTAACACACTGTGCTCTGTAATTGGCTCTTTTGATGTGTGTGTAGACACACTGAAGTACTTGCAAGAGAGAATGGTATTGCCATGGTGTTCTAGAGACAGGCTTTATTGGGGGCTTTCTCTGGTTTTTTTTTGCCTGAAACAGCTGAGGGTTTGGAAGTCAAATGTGAATACAAATGTTCTTGGGACTATGGAACAAGGAGAAAAGGGCAATGGGGTAAGGGAAAACTATCTGATAAAATAGATGGCAGTTTTGGTGGGGCAGGGATGGGTTTCCCACTCAGACACACTGAGAGACTTCCTCATTGAGATGCTGAGGACAGTTTAATGAGGGCTGAGAAGTCCGTGTTAAGTCTGGGAGTCACTAAAGATCAACTGCTTCTGCAATCTAATCTGCTTTATCATTAATCCACTTAATCAGTTCTTTTAACAATTAGTTTTGGTACTAGCTCTGTCCATTAAAGTCATTAAAGCTCTCTTTGGTTCCATTTAACCCCTCAGGTTGCTACTTCTAGCAAGCAAGTATCACCGAATTATAGCATGGTAGGGGTTAGAAGGAACCTTGGAAGACCACCCAGTCCAACCCACCTGCTACAGGAAATCACTCAGAATGTCCAGGCTGGTTTGGAATGCTTCCAGAGACAGAAACTCCACAGCTTCCCTGCACTGCTCATCCCAGTGCTCTGCATCCCTCAAAGGGAAGACTTTTTTCTTTCTGTTGATGTGGAACCTCCTGTGTCCATTGTCCCTTGTCCTGACCATGTACAAGACTGGCTCCATTGTCTTGACACTCAGCCTTGAGATATTGATAGGCATTAAGTAGAATAGAATAGAATAGAATAGAATAGAATAGAATAGAATAGAATAGCATAGAATAGAATAGAATAGAATAGAATTAGCCAGGTTGGAAGAGACCTTTGAGATCATCAAGTCCAACCTATCATCCAACACCATCTAATCAACTAAACCATGGCACCAAGCACCCCATCCAGTCTCTTCCTAAACACCACCAATGATGGTGACTCCACCACCTCCCTGGGCAGCACATTCCAATGAGCAATCACTCTCTCTGTGTAGAATTTCCTCCTAACCTCCAGCCTAAACCTCCCCTGGTGCAGCTTGAGACTGTGTCCTCTTGTTTTGGTGCTGCTTGCCTGGGAGAAGAGACCAACCCCCACCTGGCTACAACCTCCCTTCAGGTGTAGACAGCAATAAGGTCACCCCTGAGCCTCCTCTTCTCCAGGCTAAGCAACCCCAGCTCCCTCAGCCTCTCCTCACAGGGCTGTGCTCCAAACCCCTCCCCAGCTTTGTTGCCCTTCTCTGGACACCTTCCAGCAACTCAACATCCTTCCTAAACTGAGGGGCCAAGAACTGGACACAGGACTCAAGGTGTGGCCTAACCAGTGCAGTGTACAGGGCACAATGACTTCCCTGCTCCTGCTGGCCACACTGTTCCTGATGCAGGACAGGATGCCATTGGCCTTCTTGGCTGCCTGGGCACACTGCAGAAAGAACAGAAAGTTCTTCCCAGAAAGAGGAATTGGCCATTGGAATGTGCTGCCCAGGGAGGTGGTGGAGTCACCATCCCGGGAGGTGTTCAAGAGGGGATTGGATGTGGCACTTGAAGCCATAGATTAGTCAGTCCTGAGGTGTTGGGTGATAGGTTGAACTTGATGATCTTTGAGGTCTTTTCCAACCTTACTGGTTCTATGATTCTATGTCTGTTGTAGCCATTCAGCCTACTATTTGTGTCTGTAATGATTCAGGAGGGAAATGCCTATAGGTGCTGTTGTAAACAGTCCTCTAAATCTTGAAAAATCAATGAGAAAGGAAAGAGAGTTAATTATAATTCATGCTGACAGCAATGCCTTTTACTTAGGTTGCTAAGTATTTCCATTACATGAGCTGGGATCATTTGTGGAGGGCAGGCGTAGGAACTGCTCTGTGTTCCAATTTTCCATTCAGAACTTGTCATATAATCAGTCAGGGTTGGAAGGGACCACAAGGATCATCTAGTTCCAGCCCCCCTGCCATGGGCAGGGACACCCCACACTAGATCAGCCTGGCCACAGCCTCATCCAGCCTGGGCTTAAACACCTCCAGGGATGGGGCCTCAACCACCTCCCTGGACAACCCATTCCAGGGCTTCACCACTCTCATGGGGAAGAACTTCCTCCTCACCTCCAGCCTCAATCTCCCCACCTCCAGCTTCATTCCATTCCCCCTACTCCTATCACTACTTGAGATCCTGAGCAGTCCCTCCCCAGCCTTCCTGTAGCCCCCTTCAGATACTGGAAGGCCACAATGAGGTCACCTGGGAGCCTTCTCTTCTCCAGACTGAACAGCCCCAACTCCTTCAGTCTGTCCTCACAGGAGAGGTGCTCCAGCCCTCTGATCATCCTCCTGGCCCTTCTCTGGACACCTTCCAGCACCTCCAGATCCCTCTTGGAATAGGGGCTCCAGAACTGGAGGCAGTACTCCAGGTGGGGTCTCAGCAGAGCTGAGCAGAGGGGGAGAATCACCTCCCTTGCCCTGCTGGCCACACTTCTCCTGATGCAGCCCAGGATCTGATTGGCTTTCTGGGCTGCAAGTGCACACTGAGAGCTCCTGTTGAGCTTCTCCTCCCCCAGCACCCCCAAGTCTCTCTCCTCAGGGCTGCTTTCCAGTTGTCAAACACTTTATGCTGAGTTTTTCCCATTCTGTGCACTGGACTAAGTTTAAATTGCTTAGGAAAATTTAATTAAAAACCCCAGTTTGGCCTTATTGAAGAATGGGCTGATAAGAAAATGAAAGAGAAGAGCAGAGAAATGTATATTCCTTTGCTTGTGTTACATTACTCTGAATGACAGGTTGTGCTGTGAAAAGGACTTCCACCTCTCTGGCTTAACACAGGAAATTAATCTGATGACCAGGGCTCAAATTAAGAAGCAGAATTAGCTGATCAAAGAGCGTGGGGCAGGGAGGCATGGGAGTGGGAAACGGCCGCATCTGGGAAAAAAATGCCCAGGAAAAGAAGGATATGGACAGAGAATACTGAGAAGTGAGAGAAACCCGGGATGAGAAAGCAGGGCAAGATACACCAAGGAATCAGTCCTGAGACCAGGCTTGTTCAACATCTTTGTGGGTGCCATGGACAGTGGCATTGAGTGCACCCTCAGCAAGTTTGCTGATGACACCAAGCTGTGTGGTGCAGCAGACAGGCTGGAGGGAAGGGAGGCCATCCAGAGGGACCTGGACAGGAGTGACTGGCTGGAAAGCAGCCCTGAGGAGAGAGACTTTGGGATGCTGGTGGAGGAGAAGCTCAACAGGAGCTCTCAGTGTGCACTTGCAGCCCAGAAAGCCAATCAGATCCTGGGCTGCATCAGCAGAAGTGTGGCCAGCAGGGCAAGGGAGGTGATTCTCCCCCTCTGCTCAGCTCTGCTGAGACCCCACCTGGAGTAGTGTGTCCAGTTTTGGAGCCCCTATTCCAAGAGGGATGTGGAGGTGCTGGAAGGTGTCCAGAGAAGGGCCAGGAGGATGAGCAGAGGGCTGGAGCACCTCTCCTGTGAGGACAGACTGAAGGAGTTGGGGCTGTTCAGTCTGGAGAAGAGAAGGCTCTGAGGTGACCTCATTGTGGCCTTCCAGGATCTGAAGGGGGCCTACAGGAAGGCTGGGGAGGGACTGCTCAGGATCTCAGGTAGTGCTAGGACTAGGGGGAATGGAATGAAGCTGGAGGTGGGGAGATTCAGGCTGGAGGTGAGGAGGAAGTTCTTCCCCATGAGAGTGGTGAAGCCCTGGAATGGGTTGTCCAGGGAGGTGGTTGAGGCCCCATCCCTGGAGGTGTTTAAGAGCAGGTTGGATGAGGCTGTGGCCAGGCTGATGTAGTGTGGGGTGTCCCTGCCCATGGCAGGGGGGCTGGAACTGGATGATCCTTGTGGTCCCTTCCAACCCTGACTCATACTATTCTACGATACTTGCTATCAAGGGAGAATAGGGCCCTGCAAGTGGGGAAATGCCAGAGTGGGAGCAAATAGGAGGAGCTGGGTAGGAAACCTTAGGCTTGGAGCTCTCAGGTAGGATAATAGGTTCACAGAGCACATCTCTTTCTAGAAGACAGAGCAAGATGCAAGGTGTATGCTTCTCATTCTCCTTTTGTTGCCACTGAGCGAGCTGGCAAGGCATTCTGCTCCCCATGCAGCACTAGCAGGTTGTCCTTTTTGTTGAGTCAGATCGTAGAGGCTTGCACAGAAATGAGGGCTTCAGGTCTGCAGATTAACCACGTGGCTGTCAGCACAACTTCACATGAAGGAACACATTTGTGCAGTTTCCTGTTGGTAGGCAGCTAGGAAATGGAGAATTAGTAAGTCTCTGGAATGAAGCACTTTGGGCTAGGAAGTGCTGAAATTGAAGCTGCTTGTGCATCCTGTAACTTTTTCTCTGGAACACAATTGGAGGCTCAGGGAGACCTTATTGCTCTCTACAACTGCCTGAAAGGAGGTTGTAGGCCGGAGGGGTTGGTCTCTTCTCCCAGGCAACCAGCACCAGAACAAGAGGACACAGTCTCAAGATGCACCAGGGGAAGTTTAGGCTGGATGTTAGGAAGAAATTCTTCATAGAAGGAGTAATTGGCCATTGGAATGTGCTGCCCAGGGAGGTGGTGAAGCTCCCCAGTTCAAGATGGACAAGAAAGTACAGGTGAGAGTCCAGCAGAGCGATGGACTAAGATCATGAGGGGACTGGAACATCTCAAGCTGTGCCAGGGGAAGTTTAGGCTTGAGGTGAGGAGAAAGTTCTTCCCAGAAAGAGTAATTGGCCATTGGAATGTGCTGCCCAGGGAGGTGGTGGAGTCACCATCCCTGGAGGTATTCAAGAGGGGATTGGATATGGCACTTGAATCCATGGTTTAGTTATCCATGAGGTGTTGGGTGACAGGTTGGACTTGATGATCTCTGAGGTCTTTTCCAACCTTACTGATTCTATGATAATTGTTGGTTTTCCCACCAAAAATGTGCTTCAGTGAGAGAGAGGAGCTGGACACACAGGATTCACTTTCTGTCTGGCATGCTGCAGAAGAAGGAAAATCATACAGGGTAGTACTGAATGAAGTTCTTGAAGCACATGGCTCTAATAGTCACAGGAACATAGGATAGGATAGGATAGGATAGAATAATAGAGTAGAATAAACCAGGTTGGAAGAGACCTTCAAGATCATCGTGTCCAACCTATCATCCAACACCACCCAACCAACTAAACCATGCAACCAAGCACCCTGTCAAGTCTCCTCCTGAACACCTCCAGGGATGGTGACTCCACCACCTCCCCATGCAGCACATTCCAATGGGCAATCACTCTCTGTGTAGAACTTCCTCCTGACCTCCAGCCTGAACCTCCCCTGGTGCAGCTTGAGACTGTGTCCTCTTGTTCTGGTACTGGCTGTTCAGGAGAAGAGACCAACCTCTGCCTGTCTACAACCTCCTTTCAGGTAGTTGTAGACAGCAAGAAGGTCACCCCTGAGTCTCCTCTTTTCCAGGCTAAGCAACCCCAGCTCCCTCAGCCTCTCCTCACAGGGCTGTGCTCCAAACCCCTCCCCAACTTTGTTGCCCTTCTCTGGACACCTTCCAGCAACTCAACATCCTGCCTAAACTGAGGGGCCCAGAACTGGACACAATATTCAAGGTGTGGCCTAACCAGTGCTGAGTACAGGCCCAGAATGACCTGGCCACACTGTTCCTGATACAGGCCAGGATGCCATTGGCCCTCCTGGCTGCCTGGGCACACTGCAGGCTCATGTTCTGCCTAACATCAACCAGCACCCCCAGGTCCCTCTCTGCCTGGCTGCTCTCCAGCCACTCTGACCCCAGCCTGCAGCACTGCATGGGGTTGTTGTGGCCAATGTGCAGAACCTGGCACTTGGATGTGTTCAATCTCATGCTGTTGGATTCTGCCCTTCTGTCCAGCCTGCATGACATGATGAACCAGGCCAGCTGAGTTTGTGTGTTGTGTTGGACTAGTAATTTTGATCTAAACTTCTCCAAGGTTCTTAACTGTTGTGCCTCACTTAAGCTGCTTGATTCTAGCATGGGGAAGAGATTGGTAAAAATACTAATGTGCTCTTTTATGAAGCAGGAGCTACAGAAGAGCATTTCTTAGGCATCTCAAATCAAGTGCTGCTCAAATCAGCAGATACTTCTCAGATTGTGCCATCTGTGCCTGAGCTCACTCTCCCTGTACTGGTAATAATGCTACTCCTGGAAGGAGGTGGTGGGAGAATTTGAAAATAAATTAGCTTAATGTTTGGTGACGCAGTCAAGAATGAAGAATTGGGTTAGGACAAGGGCTGGAGGAATAAAAATGAGCTGCAAGATTAGAGTGTTCATGCACCTGGCATCTAATACAAATGGCTCCTATAAAGGTGGAGTTCATCAGCTGGAAACTGTACAGTGGAGGAAGATTATGAGTTGCTGGAAGGTGTCCAGGGAAGGGCAACAAAGCTGGGGAGGGGTTTGGAGCACAGCCCTGTGAGGAGAGGCTGAGGGAGCTGGGGTTGATCAGCCTGGAGAAGAGAAGGCTCAGGAGAGACCTTCTTGCTCTCTACAACTCCCTGAAAGGAGGTTGTAGCCAGGTGGGGGTTGGTCTCTTCTCCCAGGCAACCAGCACCAGAACAAGAAGACACAGTCTCAAGCTGTGCCAGGGGAGGTTTAGGCTGGATGGTAGGAAGAAATTCTTCATAGAGAGATTGGCCATTGGAATGTGCTGCCCAGAGAGGTGGTGGAGTCACCATCCCTGGAGGTGTTTAGGAAGAGACTGGATGGGGTGCTTGGTGGCATGGTTTAGTTGATTAGATGGTGTTGGGTGATAGGTTGGACTTGATGATCTTGAAGGTTTCTTCCAACCTGGTCTAGTCTGGTCTGGTCTGGTCTGGTCTGGTCTGGTCTATTCTATTCTATTCTATTCTATTCTATTCTATTCTATTCTATTCTATTCTATTCTATTCTATTCTATTCTATTCTATTCTATTCTAGAAAGATGGGAATATTGCTAGACCTTGTGATAATTGAGGCAGCACTTTGATGATATGTTACCTTCTCATCTTAAAAGATCTCAGTGGCTCTCAGAGTAGCACTAATGCCATTGGGCTTTTGGGAGAGCTCATCTGGACACTTGAATGTCTTTCCAGCTTTACAGCAGAAGGATGAGCGCAGACTGGGGAAAGTGCCCAGCAAGGCTGATAGCATGGCTGGAGGAATAGGTGGACAGTTTTAAAAGGCAAAGAAATATGTGTGGCTTATTGAGCCTTGCAAAAGGCAGAGTGGTGAGTGTGACAGCAGTTTCTAAATATGTCTGAAGGATTAAAGGGCCTCAAGTTGTGCCCAGGGCAGTTCAGGTTGGGTATCAGGAAAAAACTTCTTCACAGAAAGGGTTACCAGGCATTGGAACAGGCTGTTCAGGGAGGTAGTGGATTCATCACCCTAGGGGTATTTAAAAGATATGTGGATAGAATAGAATAGAATAAACCAGGTTGGAAGAGACCTTCAAGATGATCGCGTCCAACCTATAAATGTTGTGCTTAGGTGTGTGATGTGGTGCTTAGGGGCATGGCTGTAGTGGTTTAAGCCTTAACTGGGAGTTAAGAGCTCAGATGGGGGCAAGGCTAAGAATCTCTCCCCTGCTTCCCCCTCCTCCCTCCCAACAGAGAGGGGAAAAAAAAAAAAGGAAGGAGCAAATCCACCAAGCAATAATTTGGAGTCAGCTTGGAAGTAGAGAGGTAGAGAGTTTTCTTTAAACAATATATATATATAACAATAACAGGTAAGGTTCACAAGGGTGAGGAACAAGGATGGATGGAAGGAGGACAAGGAAGAAGAATACAAAACCAATCTCTCTCTGAAGAGGTGCAGAGGCAGCAGGGAGAAGGGTCAGGCCCAACCACGTGGCAGAGGAACAGGAAAGCAGCTGCAGTAGCTCTCATCCAGGAGAGGCAGGAGCCAAAAGGAGAGGCAATAGCTGCAGTGTCCTGCTTTTTATACCCTAGCTGGGCAGGGAGGGGGGGAATGGAACAGACTCAGTTTCCCAGGGGGAAAACACCCTGCAGGGAGAGCAAAGCACCACCCTGCTTTGGTTTTGTTTTCAGAATGGGCGTTAACCCACCACAATGGCTTAGTGATAGTAGCTGAGCAGAAGTGATAGGATTGTGAGCTCTAGGCAAGCAGTTGGATTTGATGATCTCAGAGGTCTCTCCCAACCTCCACAGTTGTTTAATTCTGTGCTTCTACGATTGACAGCAAGATGGAAGCCAGCTGAGCTGAGGTACAGCTTGTTGGCACAGCACTAAGTTTGGAATGGATAGAAATCAGCTTAGCTTGAAGATTAGTTTGCAGGTATCATAGCAGTGAGTCTGGGGCAGTGACCAAAGGACAGAGTGGAAGGAAGACGCTGTGTTGAGATGGAGATAGGGCTTGAACCCTTTGAGAAAGGTGTGAGCAGGACCTGAGCTCAGCTGTAAGCAGTTAAATGTGTTAATTATTCATAGTATCATAGTATCATTCAGGGTTGGAAGGGACCACAAGGATCATCTAGTTCCAACCCCCTTGCCATGGGCAGGGACACCCCACACTAGATCAGGCTGGCCAGAGTCTCATCCAGCCTGGTCTTAAACACCTCCAGGTACGGGGCCCCAACCACCTCCCTGGACAACCTATTGCAGGGCTTCACCACTCTCATGGGGAAGAACCTCCTCCTCACATCCAGCCTGAATCTTCAGTATTCAGTGTTCAGTATTCCTAAGGTTGGAAGAGACCTCAAAGATCATTGAGTCCAACCTGTCACCACAGACCTCATATTATAGCCGGTGAAATGTGCACGCTTGGACATTGTGCACTCAAGGCACAATGTGTGGGCGGTTGACCTTTTCCTTCTCTCAAGTGAAATCAAGTCATTAGGAATTATCTCTAGATATTCTAGCCCTGTGCTTCAGAGCTTGAGCTGCTTTAACTCAGTATGCCTTGGGGAGCCAGATTACCAGCATATCTGCCCCAGAGAGTCCGAGAGCAAATGAGGAGATCTTTCAGATGGCTGGTTTTTAACACGCAGCCAAAGTGGTCTGTGAAGTGCTTCGGCATGTGTGGAAAGGAGAGGATGTATGCCTTCTCCATTAGCATTTCCAAGATGCAGGAAAGCCTGATGTCTCCAGGATATCTGCTTGTCCTGGTTTATGCAGCCTGTTCGAATGGAACACTAGGAGTTGTGTAAGGGCTGAAGGCAGAAACACATCGCTGGAGTGGGAACGTTGCCATTTTAGCCTTCGCGTGGCCTCCGCTCCGTGTTTGTCACATGCAATTCACATCTGTACGAAACATGTGTCACTGCTGATGTGATGTGCCATGTCATAAAAGCTCTGGTGACATTCTGTGACCCCTTAAAGTCTAATGAAAATGCTTTGCAACACAGATATGCCATCTGCCACGGCACAGCAACTTCCCAGTTCTCCAATCACATATGCCTCTTCTGAAGTGCTGCATCACCTCGAAAGAAATCAGCATATTAATGAAGGAAGCTTGTCATTTCACTCATTCCCAGATTCTTTACATAATTCATCTATTAACTTTTCTCTCTCTCTCTCTTTTTTTTGGTTATTATTAAGAACCCTGAGGGGTAGAAGATGCAGCAAATCCACGGTGGCTTTAGGGGTTCCGTTTCATTAGAGCTGTGCTTACGCTCTGATTTTTTGGTGCTCTGAATTGGAACCATTCTCCCTAGGATCTTAATCTTTCTGCAAATACTCTTGTGGTTTAGAGGTGGAAGCGTGAGAAGTTTGAGCTGTCTCAGAAAGATGCAACAGGACTTGGAGTGGGGGGGGGGGCAGGGAGTGTAAAAAGAGAGGAGTTTTTAAACGTTAACCTGTGCTTGTTCACTTAGTCCATTGTGGGATCTGGGAGGCTCAGGGGAGACTTTATTGCTGTCTACAACTACCTGAAGGGAGGTTGTAGCCAGGTGGGGGTTGGTCTCTTCTCCTAGGCAACCAGCACCAGAACAAGAGGACACAGTTTCAAGCTGTGCCAGGGGAGGTTTAGGCTGGAGGTGAGGAAGAAGTTCTGCATAGAAAGAGAGATTGGCCATTGGAATGTGCTGCTCAGGGAGGTGTGGAGTCACCATGACTGGAGGTGTTTAGGAGGAGACTACATGGGGTGCTTGGTGCCATGGTTTAGTTGATTAGAATCATAGAATCAATAAGGTTGGAAAAGACCTCAGAGATCATCAAAACCAACCTATCACCCAACACCTCGTGACTAACTAAACCATGGCTTCAAGTGCCACATCCAATCCCCTTTTAAACACCTCCAGGGTGGTGACTCCACCACCTCCCTGGGCATTAGATGGTGTTGGGTGTTGTAGGTTGGACTTGATGATCTCTGAGGTCTTTTCCAATGTGGTTAATTCTATTCTATTCTATTCTATTCTATTCTATTCTATTCTATTCTATTCTATTCTATTCTATTCTATTCTATTCTACTCTACTCTACTCTACTCTACTCTACTCTACTCTACTCTACTCCGCTCTACCCTGCTCTACTCTACTCTATTCTATTTACTTCAAATTGATTCAACTTGTTTGCCAGTGTGTCAGGCTGATAGCCTCTGATGTGGGATGAGGAGACCAAACTTTGGCTTCAGTTTTTGCCAGACTGACTGCTCATGTAATGCCTGGGGTTTTGAAGCAGTTGGGGCAGTTTTTGCAGACTGGAAAAAATAAACACTGCTTCATGCTTGGATGGGGGAGAAGAGCACTTTATCCATTTACCCTTCATTTTACGTACTGTTGTTGTTGAGTGCTCTAGATTTCACTTGTAGATAAGACAAACCTTCTTGGAGAGATGGTTTAAGAAGGACATTGAGACACTTGAAGGTGTCCAGAGAAGGGCAACAAGGCTGGGGAGAGGCCTTGAGCACAGCCCTGTGAGGAGAGGCTGAGGGAGCTGGGGTTGTTTAGCCTGGAGAAAAGGAGGCTCAGGGAAGACCTTATTGCTGTCTGCAACTACCTGAAGGGAGGTTGTAGCCAGGAGGGGGTTGGTGTCTTCTCTCAGGCAGTCAGCACCAGAACAAGAGGACACAGTCTCAAGCTGTGCTAGGGCAGGTTTAGGCTTGAGGTGAGGAGAAAGTTCTTCACCAGGAGAGTCATTCGTCATTGGAATGTGCTGCCCAGGGAGGTGGTGGAGTCACCATCCCTGGAGGTGTTCAAGAGGGGATTGGATGTGGCACTTGGTGCCATGGTCTAGTCATGTGGTCTGTGGTGACAGGTTGGACTTGATGGTCCTCGAGGTCTCTTCCAACCTTGGCAATACTGTGATACTGTTTATTGCAGGAAATGTGTGCATGTTACAGGCCATGTATAAAATACACTCTTATGAGTAACAATCAGCAAAAGCTGATTCAGGTGGTGTTGTGGTAGAAAACTGCTTCTCTGCAGACTGTGGTGAGAGGCAACAGATCTATCTCCTGTCATAAATACAGCTTTTGTGTGTTTTCCAAGAAGCATGGAAGCTTTGTCTAGCCCTCACAGCCATCAGTGAGGAAGCTGGGTCTGTTTTTATCACTGTATTACAGGCGGAGAAGGAGGTATGTTGAAAACTGAAGTGACAAGACTAGCAAATCTGTGTTAGCAGCAAAACAAGATACAAGAAGCCCTAGCTTGCCAGCCTGTCTCATTACATCATGCCCTTGTGCCCTGGACAAGCCCCATTGTTTTGACTGACAGTGCTGGTTGTATAGCAGGCCTCACTACTGATTTTAATACTGACTTCATAGGATCATAGAATGGTCTGGATTGCAAGGGACATCCAAGGGCTATCTAGTCCAGCCCCCTCAGCAGTAAGCAACTGGATCAGGCTGCCCAGAGCCCTGTCAAGCCCCACTTTGAGTAGCTCCAGGGCTGGGGCCACAACCAGACATAGTCTTATCTAGATATAATCTTGGCCATTGGAATGGGCTGCCCAGGGAGGTGGTGGAGTCATCATCACTGGAAGTGTTTAGGGAGAGACTTGATGGGGTGCTTGGTGCCATGGTTTAGTTGATTAGATGGTGCTGGGTGATAGATTGGACTCGATGATCTCAAAGGTCTTTTCCAACCTGGTCTATTCTATTCTATTCTATTCTATTCTATTCTATTCTATTCTATTCTATTCTATTCTATTCTATTCTATTCTATTCTATTCTATTCTATTCTATTCTATTCTATTCTATTCTATTCTATTCTATTCTATCCTATCCTATCCTATCCTATCCTATCCTACCCTATCCTATTATTTGTATCCTATCCTATCCTATCCTATCCTATCCTATCCTATCCTATCCTATCCTATCCTATCCTATCCTTTGTATCCTATTCTTTGTGTCCTATTCTTTGTATCCTATTCTATTCCATTCCATTCCATTCTATCCCATCCCATCCCATCCCATCCCATCCCATCCCATCCCATCCCATCCCATCCCATCCCATTCTTATCATTTCCCTGACAGGACTCCTCAGGCTCCCAATTGGTAAAGAGATCTTTTCCTTTCTCCACTGGGCCATCGAGAGTTAATGCTAGATGTGTATTGGTGTCACAGAACAGATGAATAAAGAAAATCACCCAGGGCCAAGGGAACTTGAGAAGCCTGTGAGCATTGCTCTGGGTGTCAGTGTTCTGAGGAGACAGGGGTTCGTTCTCAGTCCAGCACTTACAATGCTAAGTCATTACACCGCGCTGCTCGCCTCGCTGTGGACCATATGGTGAGGTCCTACTGTGCATGTACTGCCCCAAGGGTCTTGCTCACAGATGGAGTGATGAAACTGAAAAGCCTGCTGTGCAGGAGTTCAGTAGGGTTTTTTTTGTAACTGCATTGCTATGCAGCCATTTCAGTTGCCTGTATTTCTGACCTATTTTTTCTAGACCCTGATGAGGTCTGTATAACGAGTTCATTCTCAATTGCCATCCACACGATCCTTATGCTGTCAGTCTGAATTTCAGGAAGCTCATGTGGGGGTTAGATGGGATAGGGTGGTTTTTCTTTTTCATTTGCTGTCTTCATTTGCATGTTTTGGCCCTGAAACAGAAGGAGAAAGCATCTTTTCTGCATCAGTTGCAGAGTGGAAATGGTTGTACCAGCAGTTACTGCAGAGTGGTTGGTGCAGTGTAAAACTACACTCAGTGTGGAATTAGCCTGTTCATGTGAGCGGTGAGATACCAGTGCAAGCACCTGAAACAAATGACATTCAAACTCCTGTTCAGCTTTTTGTCGCAGAGCAGTGGTAGCTGACATTTCAAATGTGCAGCAAGGAAGAGGGAGTGAGATTAGGAGATGTCTCAGTGGAGGTACTGCAGCCCATCTGGGCTTTTCAGAGCGAGAAACCGTACCCAGCTGGGTATCACTGGATGGCATCGAAGTGTTTGCTTTGTTGTCTGCTTAAGTGATAAGCAGGTACACTGTGTGTGGGAAGGGATTGTTCAGGGGGAGAAAAGCTATTTGGTGTGGAGCTAAGAACACAGTAAAGCAGGGCTGCTGGAGAGGCTGCATGGAAAGCTGAGCCTGTTGCTCTCCTCCCCGGTGCTCAGTAACTTTTCTCGTTGTAGGCACCTTCCGCTGTACTTTCTGTGAGACCGAAGTGGAAGAGGATGAGTCGGCGATGCCCAAAAAGGATGCAAGGACGCTCGTGGCAAGATTTAATGAACAGATTGAGCCCATCTATGCTCTGCTGCGTGAGACAGAAGATGTTAACTTAGCCTATGAAATCCTCGAGCCAGAACCTACAGAGATTCCTGCCCTAAAGCAGAGGTGGGAACACGCCTGCTCTCTCACTGTGCTGCTTCCTTGTAGTGCATTCATCTGCTCTGTGAGGCTTTCCCACACCTTAGAATCATAGAATCATTTCAGTTGGAAAAGACCTTCAAGACCTTGGTCCAGGTGGCCAAGAAGGCAAATGCCATCCTGGCCTGCATCAGAAACAGTGTGGCCAGCAGGAGCAGGGAAGTCATTGTGCCCCTGTACTCAGCACTGGTTAGGCCACACCTTGAGTCCTATGTCCTGTTCTGGGCCCCTCAATTTAAGGAGGACATTGAGACTTTTGAGCATGTCCAGAAAAGGGCAGCGAGGCTGGGGAGAGGTCTCGAGCACAGGCTCTATGAGGAGAGGCTGAGGGAGCTGGGTTTGCTTAGCCTGGAGAAGAGGAGGCTCAGGGGAGACCTTATTGCTCTCTACAACTACCTGAAGGGAGGTTGTAGCCGGGTGGGGGTTGGTCTCTTCTCCCAGGCAACGAGCACCAGAACAAGAGAACACAGTCTCAAGCTGTGCCAGGGGAAGTTTAGGCTGGAGGTGAGGAGAAAGTTCTTCCCAGAGAGAGTTGTTAGCCATTGGAATGTGCTGCCCAGGGAGGTGGTGGAGTTGTCGTCCCTGGAGGTGTTCAAGAGGGGATTGGATGTGGCACTTGGTGCCACGGTTTAGTAGTCATGAGGTCTTGGGTGAGGTGACAGGTTGGACTTGATGATCTCTGAGGTCTTTTCCAACCTTGTTGATTCTATGATTCTATGATCTTCAACTCCAACCCTTATCTAGCTATACCATATACCAAGTCTGGTGCTAAACCATGTCCCTCAGCACCACATCTCTGTGTCTTTTCAACACCTGCAGGGATGGGGGTTCAACCACTTTCCTGGGGAGCCTGTTCCAGTGTTTGAGAACCATTTCAGTGAAGAAGTTTCTTCTAAACCTGCCCTGGTGCTACTTGAGGCCATTTCCTTTGTTATGTCATTTGTTCCTGGACAGCAGAGACCCACCTCACTACAATCCTCGTGCAGCCTGTGGCTGCTTTGAGGACATCCTTGTTCAGCACCAACTATGCAGGCAACTGACAGGTTACCCAAGGAATGTGTGGCTGTAAGGAGACAAAGGGCCATGACCATTTTTCACTCAAAAAGGCAGATGAATGTTCTTTTGGTCAGCCTCCTAGGGGTAGATTTCTGTGGGGTGAGGTGCTCAAATTACCTGCTGCATGCTGTTCTGTACCTGGTCTGTATCACAGTATCACCAAGGTCGGAAGAGACCTCAAGATCATCGAGTCCAACCTGTCACCACAGACCTCATGACTAGACCATGGCACCAAGTGCCACGTCCAATCCCCTCAAAAATACTTCGTCTGCCTCCTCATCCTGGTTGGGTGGTCTATAACAGACTCCAACCAGGATGTCAGATTTAACCCACAGGCTCTCAATCCCTTCATTCTCCACCTCAAGCTCTGCGGCAGGGAGTGACTCCCTACTATACAGAGCCACCCCTCCTCTTCTCTGTCTCCTGTCTCTCCTAAAGAGCCTGTAACCCCCCAGTGCAGCACTCCAATCATGTGTGTTATCCCACCATGTTTCTGAGATGGCAACTATATCATAGTCATCCTGGTGGACCAGGACTTCCAGCTCCTCTTGCTTATTGCCCATGCTGCATGCATGGGTGTACCTGCACTTCAGCTGGCCTCCCGACTTCTCAATTTCCCCTAATTTGTGTCCCACTCTCTCCTCTTCAGAGAGACTGGTTTCCTCACCCACCCCCTTCAGCCCTAGTCCTAGAATCATAGAAATCACAGTATCACCCAGGTTGGAAGAGCCCTCAAAGATCATCAAGTCCAACCTGTCACCACAGGCCCCATGACTAGACCATCACCGAGTCCAACCTGTATACCAAGCCTTTGCCTCAGTGTTTAAGAAACACAAACTGCAGCTGTTTGGCAAAGCTCTGAAGGTGCCATCTACACTGTTTTGCTTTTTTTCTCTTTCAAACCCTTGTCTTTCAGCTATTCCTCTTGCTTCTGCCCAGCTTCTGAGACTGAGCTATCTGCATTCTAGGCTTTGCATTCTAGTTCATAGACACTCACGGTCATAAGGGTATATTTTTCCTTCTGCTTTTGTCATACTTGCTGCACACCTCTTCTTTTTGGGATGAGACCATGTGAGAGTCAAAAACTCTTTAAAATGTTCCTACCCAGGGGAAATGACACTTTCTTTCTGAACATTTCTAGCTGTGCAAAAACAGATGATGTTTAAATAATGCAGAAAGATGTGGGGAGCTGTCAGCTTTGTCAGCTGTGGTGAAATGTGATGCACTTCTCTATGTTGGAAAAAAGATTAATTAAACACAGAGAGGGAAAGAAAAAGCTTTATGAGGGGAAGCATTCCCACAGTGCCTTGGAGTGCTTGGCTTTAGTTAATGGGAGAGCAAGCAGGATACAGGATCTTCTTTTCTCTCAGGCTAACCTTGAGAGAGAATGTTCCTCATGTATTCATTCCAGACACTTTCTATTTCATGTAATAAAGTATTCTTTGTCTGTCCACAGTCATTTTTCTAGCTAAGAAGGTAGCTAATTTTCATCATCATTCTGATAGAAAAACAGAAGCAATGGAGAGAGGGGAAGAGATTTTTTTCAAGGTCACTCAACATGTATTTGGTGATATGGGGAGTCTTTGAAGCCTTTATGCCCATGCTGAATCACTAGCCTTTGCTTTCAAAACCCTTTTCTGTAGCTTGAGTAGTGGAACTGGGATAACCTCACCAGTGTCAGCATCAGTACATTTGCAGATGACAATAAGTTGGGAGCAGGAGTTGATCTGTCAGAAGGTAGAAGGGTTCTGCAGGGGGACCTTGACAGGCTGGGCAGATGGTCAGAGTCCAGTGGGATGGCATTCAACAAATCCAAGTGCCAGGTGCGGCACTTTGGCCACAACAACCCCATGCAGAGCTACAGGCTGGGGTCAGAGTGGCTGGAGAGCTGCTGAACAGACAGGGAGCTGGGGGTGCTGATTGACAGATGGATGAACATGAGCCAGCAGTGTGCCCAGGTGGCAAGAAGGCCAATGGCATCCTGGCCTGCATCAGGAATAGTGTGGCCAGCAGGAGCAGGGAAGTCATTGTGCCCCTGCACAATGGTTAGGCCACACCTTGAGTCCTGTGTCCAGTTCTGGGCCCCTCAGTTTAAGAAGGACATTGAGACACTTGAACATGTCCAGAGAAGGACAACAAGGCTGGGGAGAGGCCTTGAGCACAGCCCTGTGAGGAGAGGCTGAGGGAGCTGGGATTGTTTAGCCTGGAGAAGAGGAGGCTCAGGGGAGACCTCATTGCTCTCTACAACTACCTGAAAGGAGGTTGTAGCCTAGAGAGTGTTGGTCTCTTCTCCCACGCAGGCAACCAGCAGGACACAGTCTCAAGCTCTGCCAGGGCAGGTTTAGGCTGGAGGTGAGGAGAAAGTTCTACACAGAGAGAGTGATTGCCCATTGGAATGTGCTGCCCAGGGAGGTGGTCAGTCACCATCCCTGGAGGTGTTCAAGAGGGGATTGGACGTGGCAATTGGTGCCATGGTTTAGTTAGTCATGAGGTGTTGGGTGACAGGTTGGACCTGATGATCTTTGAGGTCTTTTCCAACCTTATTGATTGTATGATTCTATGAAAAAAAATCACTTCCCCTTCTGGCACAGGAAGTTACTGCAGCAGAAGCCTGGTGCAGTCCCCTCGTTAAATAGCAGCACCCACTTCCTTGACTCCTAAATACTTTAAAAACCCTGTAAATGATTAATTACTGCATGCAAGGAGTGACGAAATAAATTGGTGGCTTTTTAAATGCTTACTTGAACGCAACTTGCTTCAGCACATACAATGATTGAATTATTCATTCACTCTTATTAATTCAAAGCAGCTAATTGCATGAAAGGGCTGCTGTGAGGTGGAGTTTTTCTTTTAAAGTGTCAAACCCTGGGTTATGACAGTATCACTAAGGTTGGAAGAGACCTCAAAGATCATCCAGTCCAACCTCTCAGCACAGACCTCATGACTAGACCATGGCACCAAGTGCCATATCCAATCCCCTCTTGAACACCTCCAGGGACAGCGACTCCACCACCTCCCTGGGCAGGTTATCTGTTCCCTCAATTTTGTCTGAAATCATTGTGGAGTGGGTTGAATTTCCCCCCCCAGCATTAGCTTTGCCAGACCAACACAGCTAGAAGCAAATTAAGTAGGATAGGATAGGATAGGATAGGATAGGATAGGATAGGATAGGATAGGATAGGGTAGGATAGGATAGGATAGGATAGGATAGGATAGGATAGGATAGGATAGGATAGGATAGGATAGGATAGGATAGGATAGGATAGGATAGGATAGGATAGGATAGGATAGGGTAGGGTAGGGTAGGGTAGGGTAGGGTAGAACAGAATAGAGTAGAATAGAGTAGAATAGAATAGAATAGAATAGAATAGAATAGAATAGAATAGAATAGAATAGAATAGAATAGAATAGAATAGAATAGAATAGAATAGAATAGAATAGAATAGAATAGAATAGATTGTGTGGTGGGTTGAAGTTTCCCCCCAGCATTAGCTTTCCAGACCAACTCAGTTAGAAATAAATAAAGCAGGCTAGGCTAGGCTGGAATGGAATGGAATGGAAAGGAATGGAATGGAATGGAATGGAATGGAATGGAATGGAATGGAATGGAATGGAATGGAATGGAATGGAGTGGAGTGGAGTGGAGTGGAGTGGAGTGGAGTGGAGTGGAGTGGAGTGGAGTGGAATAGAATTGAATAAACCAGGTTGGAAAAAACCTTTGAGATCATCAAATCCAACCTATCACCCAACACCATCTAATCAACTAAACCATGGCACCAAGTGCCTCAGCCAGTCTCTTCCTGAACACCTCCAGTGATGGTGACTCCACCACCTCCCTGGGTAGCACATTCCAATGGTCAATCTCTCTGTCTGGGAAGAACTTTCACCAAATATCCAGCTTAAACCTCCCCTGGCACAGCTTGAGACTGTGTCCTCTTGTTCTGGTGCTGGTTGCCTGGGAGAAAAAACCAAACCCCCCCAGGCTGCAACCTCCCTTCAGGTAGTTGTAGAGAGCAATAAGGTCTCCCCTGAGCCTCCTCTTCTCCAGGCTAAGCAACCCTAGCTCCCTCACCCTCTCCTCATAGGACTTGTGCTCCATTTTTTACAAGCAGAATCTACACTCCACAGTGGAATTCAATGAATATGTACAAAATACACAGGATTTACTATATTTACAGATGTTTACAATTAATAAAGAGCACAAGGACCCTGCTGGCTAAGGACCATGGGAAGCTACCAGCTTCTCCCTCCCTGCCTTCCTCCCCCACTTTGTACAAAAGGGACAGGAGGAAGGAGCAGAGAAGTTAGACTGAGCCAAGGCCAGCCAAAGCACACAGATTATCTCTCCTGAGCAAAGCAAAACCAGCCAAGGTCAGAAGAGAAGAGAAAAAGGGAAGAATTGTTATGGTACAGCTCCTGTTATTCTAGATATTTACCCAATGTATTTCTTTAGAGTAATCTTTGGTTTTCCTTTTTACACCAAGAGTGGTTTATTTGTATTTTTCTACTTTTCTGCTCAAAATCTGTTAACTAAATTTTAAAGGCACAGCCTCCAAGCACCACACAGTGACAAAAATGACATTTCGTGATTCTGAAGCAAACAGAAAAGGTCACAAAGTGCCTGCATCATCTCTTTGCACTCATGCAGGCAATTGCTTGTGTTTCCAGGAGGGTTACAGCTCTAAGCAGCCACACTGATGTTGCATAACTGTCATGAAAGACCTTGACAGGCTGGACAGATGGGCAGAGTCCAGCAGGATGGCATTCGACGAGTCCAGGTGCTGGGTGCTGCACTTTGGCCACAGCAACCCCATGCAGTGCTACAGGCTGGGGTCAGAGTGGCTGGAGAGCAGCCAGGCAGAAAGGGACCTGGGGGTAATGGTTGACAGCAGCTGAATGTGAGGCAGCAGTGTGCCTAGAAGGCGAATGGCATCCTGGCCTGCATCAGAAATAGTGTGGGCAGCAGGAGCAGGGAAGTCATTCTGCCCTGTACTCCGCACTGGTTAGGCCACAGCTCGAGTCCTGTGTCCAGGTCTGGGCCCCTCATTTTAGGAAGGACATTGAGACACTTGAACGTGTCCAGAGAAGGACAAGAAGACTGGGGAGAGGCCTTGAGCACAGCCCTGTGAGGAGAGGCTGAGGGAGCTGAGGATTGTTTAGCTTGGAGAAGAGGAGGCTCAGGGGTGACCTCATTGCTGTCTACAACTCCCTGAAGGGAGGTTGTAGCCAGGTGGGGGTTGGTCTCTTCTCCCAGGCAGGCAAGCAGCACCAGAACAAGAGGACACAGTCTCAGGCTGTGCAGGGGGAAGTTTAGAATCATAGAATAGAATCATAGAATCAGTAAGGTTGGAAAAGACCTCAGAGATCATCATTTAAGCTCAAGGTGAGGAGAAAGTTCTTCCTAGAAAGAGTGATGGGCCATTGGAATGTGCTGCCCAGGGAGGTGGTGGAGTCACCATCCCTGGAGGTGTTCAAAAAAGGATTGGATGTGGCACTTGAAACCATGGTGTAGTAGTCCTGAGGTGTTGGGTGATAGGTTGGACTTGAGGATCTCTGAGGTCTTTTCCAACCCTATTGATTCCATGATTCTATGATTCATTCACTTCCTGTGGCGAGCTGCGCTGATCTTCATTTACCTCTTTCTGGGAGGCCATTCATTTTCTTAGTCTTTGGCAAAGCATGAAGGAGCCCCACAGGTTTCAATATAAATCTGCTTTACCTGAGCTCCTCTCTGTGGTTTTCTGAACCAGGTAGATTTTAATGCCCTCTCCCAGCTTCTTATGTCAGAATTGCTTGGTTTGGTATGACAAAGATCTTCACAGACTGATTTTCTGTGGTCATGCTATCAAGCACTGTGGGTTGTCTGTTGTGAAGCTGAAGCTCTTAAGAGCAGCTGAGGGAAAAAGTGCCTGATTTCAAGCACAGCACAAAAGGAGTTAGCCCCATTATGCAAGGCCTTTTCTTAATGGTCTGGGCAGGACTGAAATGAAAATTTCAAGTCTCTTCCACATTGCACAGTGTGGTTTCTGTGGGCCATACCTCAGCTATGGCAGGGATTATTTATGTCACCTTTAAAGGCTAACCACTCATTAAGGGATTTCCATCAGGGAAAAACAACCAATGGGTGACAGAGCAAATGGAGCCTCATCTAGGCAGCTGAGCTGCTACAGACCCTGGCTGTGAGGTGGCTATGTGAAGTCTAGACCTAGGTGAAGAAAAAGCAGTTCCTAGGATCTAGGAGAGAGAGATTAAAGAGTGTGCTAACTTCATCTGCTCTGTGGTGCCTGTAAAGCAGCTTGCTCACTTGGCTGATGCCTGAAACATGGTGTTTAATTCTGTACTTTGGAACAGTGCTGCCAAACAGTAAGATCACAGAATGGTAGGGGTTGAAAGGGACCTCCAGAGGTCATCTAGTACAACCCCCCTGCTAAAGCAGCTTTGCCTGGATCAGGTTCCTGAAGTAAGGTTGTAGCCAGGTGGGGGTTGGTCTCTTCTCCCAGGCAACCAGCACCAGAACAAGAGGACACAGTCTCAAGCTGCACCAGGGCAGGCTTAGGCTGGAGGTCAGGAAGAAATTCTTCCCAGAAAGAGAGATTGGTCATTGGAATGTGCTGCCCAGGGAGGTGGTGGAGTCACCATCACTGGAGGTGTTTAAGAGGAGGTTGCACAGGAGCATGTCCAGGTGTGTTTTGAAAGTCTCCAGAGGAGGAGGCTCCACAACCTTTCTGGGCAGCCTGGTCCCATGCTCTGTCACCCTCACAGGAAAGCAGATGCTCCTTAAGTTGAAGCGAGACCTCCTGTGTTCTAGTTTGTACCTCTTGCCCCTTGTCCTTTCCATGGGCACTGCTGAAAGGAGCCCAGCCCCATCCTCTTGACCTCCACCTTTTAAATATTGATAATCATGGATAAGGTCTCCTCTCAGTCTTCTTTTTTCCAGGCTGAAGAGCCCCAGATCTCTCAGCCTCTTTCCTCTTTACAAGAGATGCTCCAGTCCCCTCATCATCTTGGTGGCCTTCCATTGTACTTCTCTCCAGTAGTTCCCTGTCCCTCTTGAGCTGGGGAGCCCAGAACTGGCCACAATACTCTAGGTGCAGCCTCACCAGGGATGAGTAGAGAGGGAGAAGGTGTATTAGGATAGGATAGGATAGGATAGGATAGGATAGGATAGGATAGGATAGGATAGGATAGGATAGGATAGACCAGGTTGGAAGAGACCCTCAAGATCATCAAGTCCAATCTATCACCCAACACCATCTAATCAACTAAACCATGGCACCAAGCACCCCATCCAGTCTCTTTCCAAACACCTCCAGGGATGGTGACTCCACCACCTCCTCAGGCAGCCCATTCCAATGGCCAATCTTTATTTCTATGAAGAACTTCTTCCTAACATCCAGCCTAAACCTCCCCTGGCGCAGCTTGAGACTGTGTCCCCTTGTTCTGGTGCTGCTTGCCTGGGAGAAGAGACCAACCCCCACCTGGCTACAACCTCACTTCAGGTAGTTGTAGAGAGCAATAAGGTCACCCCTGAGCCTCCTCTTCTCCAGGCTAAGCAACCCCAGCTCCCTCAGTCTCTCCTCATAGGGTTTGTGTTCCAAACCCCTCACCACCTTCGTTGCCCTTCTCTGGACACCTTCCAGCATCTCACCATCCTTCCTAAACTGAGGGAGGCATTCAGCAATGCTCCAAGGAACATTCCCCCTGCTCTTGTAATCTTGAGGGGCTGCCGGCTCCTACCAAAACCATCACAGAAGATGCGGTTCCACAAACAAGGGAGCAAATGCAGTCACGTTTGCACGGCTCAGGGGGGGTCCAGAAGCAGGCAGAGACTGTCCACGTGTCTTCAAGCCATGAGCTCTGTAGGTGTCTCTTGGAGTTGTTACTTTCATTTCTGAGGCGCTCCTGACGTCACGGGGCAAGTGTTTTGCTGCTCGGTGATGCTGCGTAGGAAAGAAAGTCACATCCCAGGCACACTTAGGGGGAGCTGTGTGCAGAAGTGTCATTAGGCAGCTCCTGGCAGCAGCCAGCGTTTCGCTGTCAGCGCGCGGCGCGGCGGAGGGGAGGGAGGGCTTGGGGGAGAGCCGCATTGTGTGTCTCGGGAGGAAAGTGGATTACATAAAATCGTCAGGGAAACGCTGGGTAGAGACTTCTATTGTGTGGGAAGCAGGGTGGTGATTGCACAGAACACACGCCTGCCTTGGAGAGCTGCAAGGTACCGGCACTTGAAATAACGTGCTGGGAAGAAGGGCTCCGTGTGGTTTCTCGGGTTATGTAAGCGATACATGTGCGTGAGGCTCCTGCCCCGAGATTCAAGGCTGCTGTGGAGCTTTGCTAGTGGGGCTGGCTGCACCACAGAACCTGTCAGCATCCATGCTGAAATGTCCTTTCCTAAAAGACCCCTGCAAGCTGTGAGTAGCCCTCAATCCAAACTGGAGCTGAGCACACCAATATGAGGAGAGGCTGAGGGGGCTGGGGTTGCTTAGCCTGGAGAAGAGGAGGCTCAGGGGAGACCTTCTTGCTGTCTACAACTACCTGAAGGGAGGTTGTAGCCAGGTGGGGGTTGGTCTCTTCTCCCAGGCAAGCAGCACCCGAACAAGGGGACACAGTCTCAAGCTGTGCCAGGGGAGGTTTAGGCTGGATGGTAGGAAGAAGTTCTTCCCAGAAAGAGAGATTGGCCATTGGACTGTGCTGCCCAGGGAGGTGGTGGAGTCACCATCACTGGAGGTGTTTAGGAAGAGACTGGATGGGGTGCTTGGTGCCATGGTTTAGTTGATTAGATGGTGCTGGGTGATAGGTTGGACTGGATGATCTCAAAGGTCTTTTCCAACCTGGTCTATTCTATTCTATTCTATTCTATTCTATTCTATTCTATTCTATTCTATTCTATTCTATTCTATTCTATTCTATTCTACTCCATTCCATTCCATTCCATTCCATTCCATTCCATTCCATTCCAATCCAATATGTTTTATCTGAAGAAGAGAGATGGTCACCTGCACACTTATTTTCCCCTCACTGCTCACTCCTAAATACCCAGTAGGATTAGTTCATCAGCAGTGGTGAAGTCCTTGCTGAATTACACAAGATGACACATGATGCAGGTCTTCTGCAGCTGCAACCTTATTTTAAGTTTCTTAGCTGGAGGAAATGTTGTTGGGTAGATAGCAGTGACTGAACCGTGCTCACTGACAGCTTCTGGCAGCTCAGCTGGCAGCAGAGCAGAGACACTGTGACTATCCTGGTTGGATCTGCTCTGGACAAGGGGAAAAGTCCAGGCAGGGCTGTTAGCTGTGATGACTGAAATTATGTGGCTGAGGGTGGGTGCAGTCTGCAGCAGATCTGTTTCTCTGAGAAGATTAAATACAATTTTGAGGCAGGGAAACAGTCATGTTTGGCTTTTGGCACCCAGAGAGCAGTGAGCTTCCATTCAGCTGCTTGTTCTCCTCAGTGCATGTGTAGCAGCACAGACCAGAGAGTATTTTAGGCTCGTTGCCATTACTGTGCAGAAAATACTCCACCTGATGTCCTCTTTCCATCAGATGCAAGCAGGAATGTTTCTTCTCTCCCTCAGTCTCCTGAGCTGGAAAGGAGCCTGGAGGAAAATGTGCTGGCTGCAACTCAGAGAAAAAGGAGGGCTGGGCTTTGAGTACCCTACCCTTCACAGAATCACAGAGTGGTAGGGATTGGAAGGGACCTCTGAAGACCATCTAGTCCAACCCCCCTGCCAGAGCAGGATCACCTAGAGTAAATCACACAGGAACAGATCTTGAGAGAGAGAGGCTCCACAACCTCCCTGGACAGCCTCTGCCACCCTCAAAATGAAAAAAATGTGTCTGCTGTTTACATGGAGCCTCCTGTGTTCCACTTTGCATCCATTGCCCCTGTCCTGTTTCTGCACACCACTGAGAAGAGTCTGGCTTCATCCTCCTGACACTCACCCCTTAGATATTGATGAGATCCCCCTCAGTCTCCTCTCCTGCAGGCTAAACAGCCCCAGCTCCCTCTCATAAGAGAGGTGCTTCAGTCACCTCATCATCCTAGTGGCTCTGTGCTGGATTCCCTGCAGTAGTTCTTTCTTCTTCCTGAACTGGGAAGCCCAGAACTGGACACAGTATTCCAGACAAGGTCCTACCAGGCCAAAGAGGGGGAGTCATCATTTTTCTTTCTCCAGCTTTTCCACAATGAAGATAGTTCTGCCTGGCTTCCTCCCACAAACCATCAGCACACAAAGCCCTTAGGCCAGCCCTACTCCCCTGGTTTGAAGATGCCCTCTCATCTTTTATTCTCTTCTACCTGGACTCCCCACTTCTTCCAAGGCTGTGTCTGTGGATAGTACAGATCTCCTGTGTAACACAAGAGCTGTGCCTTGCCACTGTCATTGTCACTCACAGTCCAAGCAAGGGTTTGAACTGTGTTTTACATGGTGAGTTAACTCCTGTGATTAGCAGGGACGTGTCTCTGGGCCCTATCATTTGACTTGCTCAAACCTCAGTGCTTTTTATTAATGCAGTGTTAAAACTGCTGTGAAAAAGTGAAAAGGAGAATACAACAGAATACTCTTCAGCTGTGTGTTGCTGCTGTGACCCTAATTTCAGGATATCCTGGGAATTCATGTATGTTTTTTCATGTGAGAGCAGCAGCAGCTTTAGTGCTACCGCTCCTTTTTCGGTGTCTGTTGTGGAAGTTGTGATGGCCACACGAAGGGTTTCCCACTGGAGATCCCCAAGCTCCCCAAACCAGCACACCAGGGTAGAAATTCCTGGCACCATGTCTGGGCCCCATCCTGTTCAATATCTTTATTGATGGTCTGGATGAGGGGATTGAGTCCATCATCAGTAAGTTTGCAGATGACACCAAGTTAGGAGCAGATGTTAGTCAGTTAGATGTCAGAAAGGCTCTGCAGAGGGACCTCGACCGACTGGACAGATCGGCAGAGTCCAACAGGATGGCATTCAACAAGTCCATGTGCCAGGTGCTGCACTTTGGCCACAACAACCCCATGCAGTGCTACAGGCTGGGGTCAGAGTGGCTGGAGAGCAGCCAGACAGAGTGGGACCTGGAGGGACTGGTTGACAGCCAGCTGAACACAAGCCAGCAGTGTGCCCAGGTGGCCAAGAAGGCCAATGGCATCCTGGCCTGCATTAGGAACAGTGTGGCCAGCAGGAGCAGGGAAGTCATTGTGCCCCGGTACACTGCATTGGTTAGGCCACACCTTGAGTCCTGTGTCCTGTTCTGGGCCCCTCAGTTTAAGAAGGACATTGAGACACTTGAATGTGTCCAGAGAAGGGCAACAAGGCTGGGGGGAGGCCTTGAGCACAGCCCTGTGAGGAGAGGCTAAGGGAGCTGGGGTTGCTTAGCCTGGAGAAGAGGAGGCTCAGGGGAGGCCGAAAAGGAGGTTGTAGCCTAGAGGGGGTTGGTCTCTTCTCCCAGGCAGGCAACTAGCACCAGAACAAGAGGACACAGTCTCAAGCTGTGCCAGGGCAGGTTTAGGCTGGAGGTGAGGAGAAAGTTCTTCCCAGAGAGAGTTGTTAGCCATTGGAATGCGCTGCCCAGGGAGGTGGTAGAGTCACCATGCCTGGAGTGTTCAAGAGGGGACTGGACGTGGCACTTGGTGCCATGGTGTAGTAGTCATGAGGTGTTGGGTGGCAGCTTGGACTTGATGATCTCTGAGGTCTTTCCCAACCTTGTTGATTCTATGATGTTATGCAAGTTCTCAGTGCAGACCACAGGAGATAACTAATCACCAGCCTGGGAAGGGCTTGTTCTGAGCGCTCTGCTTTTCTCTCCTTGGTTTTTACGCAGCAAGGAGCGTGCAGCTGGTGCTGGCTCAGGAGCTGCAGCTGGCCTGGCAGGAGGACACCATCGGGAAGCATGGACTACGAAAGGACCGTCGTACGAGGACTTGTATACCCAGAACGTTGTGATCAGCATGGAGGACCAGGAGGATCTGAACCGGCCTGCAAGTGAAGGCAAGCCGGCCAGAGAGAGACCAATCTGGCTACGGGAAAGCACAGTGCAGGGGGCTTATGACCCCGAGGAAATCAAAGATGGTAAGGAAATTCCCAGAGCAGAAATTCTGCTCTGCTTCTGTGAGGCTCTTAGACTGCTGTCAAAAATATGTGTGTACAGCTGCTGCTCCCTACACTCCAGATTTTGTCTGCTCCACTCTGCTGTGCAAAGCACCTGCCTGTGGGTAAATGTAACCAACAAATACTGACTTCATAGATCCAGGATTGAAACCTAGATAGCAGTGTGCCCAGGTGGCCAAGAGGGCCAATGGCATCCTGGCCTGCATTAGGAATAGTGTGGCCAGCAGGAGCAGGGAAGTCATTCTGCCTTGTACTCAGCACTGGTTAGGCCACACCTTGAGTGCTGTGTCCAGTTCTGGGCCCCTCAGTTTAAGAAGGACATTGAGACACTTGAACATGTCCAGAGAAGGGCAACAAGGCTGGGGAGAGGCCTTGAGCACAGCCCTGTGAGGAGAGGCTGAGGGAGCTGAGGTTGTTTAGCCTGGAGAAGAGGAGGCTCAGGGGTGACCTCATTGCCCACTACAACTACCTGAAAGGTGGTTGTAGCCAGGAAGGGGTTGGCCTCTTCTCCCAGGCAACCAGCACCAGAACAAGAGGACACAGTCTCAAGCTGCGCCAGGGGAGGTTTAGACTCGAGGTGAGGAGAAAGTTCTTCACCAAGCGAGTCGTTCATCATTGCAATGTGCTGCCCAGGGAGGTGGTGGAGTCCCCATCCCTGGAGGTGTTCAAGAGGGGATTGGATGTGGCACTTGGTGCCATGGTCTAGTCATGGGGTCTGTTTTGATAGGTTGGACTCGATGATCCTCGAGGTCCTTTCCAACCCAAGTTATACTGTGACACTGTGATTACTAAAGCTGAGTCACCCACAGACATGTTTGTGCCTCACAAATGGTAGCTGTCTTCCACCTGGAAAGTTTGTTGCTTTGGGACAAAGGGATTGGTCATGGCACTTCAAGCCATGGTTTAGTTGGTCATGAGGTATTGGGTGATAGGTTGGACTTGATGACTTGTGAGGTCTTTTCCAAGCTTATTGATTCTATGATGGGAAGCAAACAGAAAGTAATAACCACTGCCCTGGCCTGGTGGCAGACCTTCCTACTGCATTCCCAGCAGCTTTATTTCTGCCATGTTCTCTGTATAAAACACCTTTTGGAAAACATTTGGCAAGAGGACAGCTGGGAGCACAAAAATGCTGCTGGTAGAATAGAATAGAATTAGAATGAGAATAGAATAGAATTAACCAGGTTGGAAAAGACCTCGGAGATCATCGCGTCCAACCTATCACCCAACACCATCTAATCAACTAAACCATGGCACCAAGCACCTCATCCAGTCTCTTCCTGAACACCTCCAGTGATGGTGACTCCACCACCTCCCTGGGCAGCACATGCCAATGGCCAGTCTCTCTTTCTGGGAAAAATTTCTTCCTAACATCCAGCCTAAACTTCCCCTGGCACAGCTTGAGACTGTGTCCTCTTGTTCTGGTGCTGGTTGCCTGGGAGAAGAGACCAATCCCCTTCTGGCTGCAACCTCCCTTCAGGTAGTTGTAGAGAGCAATGAGGTCTCCCCTGAGCCTCCTCTTCTCCAGGCTAAACAACCCCAGCTCCCTCAGCCTCTCCTCACAGGGCTGTGCTTGAGGCCTCTCCCCAGCCTCGTTGATGTGATAGCCATGTGGCTACAACCTCTGTTCAGGGAGTTGTAGAGAGCAATGAGGTCTCCCCTGAGCCTCCTCCAGGCTGAACAACTCCAGCTCCCTTAGCCTCTCATGTTGGGATCAGATTGTCCATAGAAAATAGTCAAGCTCTTGTGACCACTGGTAGCAACTCTCTGCTTTGGTCAGTGTGCTGCTTAAGCTTAGCTACTAATGATAGGAAGCGGAGAGCTTCCATTCTTTGTTCAAGAGTGAACCAACAGGTGCAATCTTCCACGTCACTTGAGGATTATTGAGTGAAACTGTTCATGTCCTAGGAAGAGAAGATGGCATGTATGAGCATAAGACCCTGGAACCAGTGCAGGAGAGGAGTATTTGGGTGTAGTGGGAGTGAAGAAAGTGGATGTGAAGCAGTAGTCAAAGGAGAAAGTCTTCTTTGCAGGAAACGCCTCTCAGGCGTACGGATCCCAAAACGTTTTCCAAATCAAATAAAGTGAGGCAATTGAAACAACCTCCTCCTGCAGTCTGTGGCAGATGTTGTTGTTATTCACCAGCTACAGGGAGTTCTCACCCTGGTTTTCTGCTAGACACTCAGTTCACCTGTAGTTTTAAATCCTCTCCTGTGGATGACTTTCAGTGCGCACCGCAGAAATGTTTCCCAGGTGCCACCGAGGAGCACGGGGCAGGGAATGTGTCTCCTTGCAGCACCATGTCATCACTGCTTAACCTCCACTGCTAGTGGAGATCATTGAATTGTTAGGGTTGGAAGGGACCTCAAGGATCATCTAGTTCCAACCCCCCTGCCATGGGCAGTGGCACCTCACACTAGATCAGGTTGCCCAGAGCCACATCCAGCCTGGCCTTAAAAACCTCCAGGCATGAGGCTTCCACCACCTCCCTGGGCAACCTATTCCAGTGTCTCACCATGCTCATGGGGAAGAACTTCCTAACATCCAATCTGAATCTACCCATTTCTATTTTTTTTCCCATTCCCCCCAGTCCTATCACTCCCTAACACCCTCAAAAGTCCCTCCCCAGCTTTCCTGTAGCCCCCTTCAGATCCTGGAAGGCCACAGTTAGGCCTCCTTGGAGCCTTCTCTTCTAAAGAGAGAAGAGGGGGTTGTGGAAACAGCCTGAAATTGCTGCTGCAACACATTTCTCCAGCTCTTGGACAGCATTAACAGGAAGGACAAAAACTTGGGACCACAGACAGAAAAGATTCACTGTTTAGACCTGGCAGGAGAAGTTCATGCAAGAAGGAGACAGCCCTGCCCCTCAGCCACCAAGTCAGACTTTGTGGAGCTATCCCAGGCTGTTGTTGCTTTGCAGTTCTCAATGTGATGAGCTACAATATTATTGCATAGAGATGCTCTCCAGTAACCTCTTAGGCTCCACAGTTGCAAGCAGCAAGCTGAACACGAGGCTGCCAACACAACACCTTCATTCTTCCTCTAAGAACTTTGCCACTGCAGTACCAATAGCAGTTGCAGCCATCACCCATTGCTACAGCTGTATTTACAAGGAACACACAAGTCCAGCCAAGTTAGAAGTGAGCCCTTTGGGCCTTTATTTTACCAGAGGAAAGGAGCTAACTACAGACTCCCCTGGATTTTAGTCTGAGTACTGAACTTACTTCCTTACTTCCCCTGTTTCTCAGCTTGGCTTTCACATCTCAAGCTGAAAACAGTAACCAGTGCATTTTTGACCCTGGGGGAAGTGCTTGGCTACCAGCTGCCTGGATGAGGATCCAGGTCTTGGAGCAGCAGGCAAGTGGCAATCATGTATGAAGGCAAAATACCATCACCACAGCTTCAGCAACTGTTCATAGGCATCATCTTTAGGTGCAAGGAAGTTTCCCACTGGGAGTCTGTCCTACTTTTTAGGCCTTGTTTTTAAGTAAGAGTCTCTGTATTTAATTGTTTCAGTCTGGTTTGTCTCTTTTTTCCATACTGTCTCGGTTTACTGGTGCTGGGTAGGCTCACATTCCTCTCATCAAATTAGGAGCAGGATTAGGAGAAGTTCACTGCAGAATGCCACTGTTTGAACAGGATTTTACCCTTTTGAATCTGTGAGCTACAGACACCCTGCCTACCCAGGTCACATCAAACCCTCCCAGCTATTGTACAGCCAAGCTTACTGAAAGAGGAGCACAGACCATGTGTCTGTGAGCTGGGAAGCTGCAGTCATCTTCAAATGAGAGGTTCAGGTAGGGAGCCAGAGAGACTGGCTGGGCTGCATTTCAGCTTGGAGAGCAGGAGTTGTTTTAACAGAGGCTTGATGCTATGCTGCACAGCTTGGCTGCAGGCTGTAAACTGCATCTGCTTCATGAGATCCTAGCTCAATACCAACACCATGTTCCTGTAATGAGCTTTTCCCCTCCCTGCTTGACAGGTAGCACCTTTGAGCTTACTGAACACAGCTACTTTAAATCATAGAATGGTTTGGATTAGAAGAGACCCTCAAGATCATCTGGTTCCAAGGCCACTGCCCACAGGCAGGATCACTTAAACTGGGCCAGGTTGCTCAAAGCTGGCCTTGAACACTTCAGGGACGGGATAACCACAGCCTTTTTGGGCAACCTGTTCCAGTACCTCACCACCCACACTTCTTCCTTGCATCTAATCTAAATCTACTCTCTTTCAGTTTAAAGCCATTACCCCTTGTCCTATCACTACATACCTTGCAAAGAAATATCACAGTATCACCAAGGTTGGAAGAGGCCTCAAAGATCATCGAGTCCAACCTGTCACCACAGACCTCATGACTAGACCATGGCACCAAGTGCCATATTTCCACATGGTTTCCACAGTCTGCCTGGATTCATCTGATTATTTGTCTTAATCCTTACAGATGGGGAGTTCAGCAGGGCAGGGCCTGGTTTAGGGCCTGTATTTGTGGTCTGTGCTGAGGACATCCTGTGGGCTTGGTCATCACCAGGAGTCCTCCGGGCTGCGGTCATACAGTCTGGAAACAAAAGGGCAAAAGGAAACAGCCTGTGCTTGTTGACCTCTGAAACAGTACTGAGGTACCTGCTGTGTCTCTCAGAAGTGTCATCATTAGCTGCATAGTCTGGGTATCTGGAAGGCCAGATTTAGGGCCCAAGGACTGCTTTCTGCCCCACAGTATGGAAAGTGAATCATCCCAGCTGAGAGGTGCCCGAGTTGGATGCCTCCTTGGGGTGGTCTTTTCCAAGTGCCTGCCCATCGTGGGTTTGTTGTCTTCTCTTGTGATGTGCTCCTGGTCACAAATGAACTCCAGGCCTCCCAGAAAATGCCAATGCTTGCTCTGCTGTTAGGAGAGAAAACATAACTGTCTCTTTGTATTTTAAGGGAGAGGAGGTGGTGACATGGAGCAAGGGTGTGACTTGGCCAAAGGTGCTCACTGACTGTAACTAATACAAGTCATTCGTCGTTGGAATGTGCTGCCCAGGGAGGTGGTGGAGTCACCATCCCTGGAGGTGTTCAAGAGGGGATTGGACGTGGCACTTGGTGCCATGGTTTAGTCATGAGGTCTGTGGTGATAGGTTGGACTTGATGACCTTTGAGGTCTCTTCCAACCTTGGTGATACTGTGATACTGGGTCCAGAAAGCCATCAGGGCCATCACGCAGGCCTGTGAGGGAATGACCATTCCCCTGTGTCTCTCTGCAGGAGGCCGGGATCTGGATGCCTTCCAGGAGCGTGAGGAGGGCCGGGCGGCTCTGGATGACAACGAGGAGGTGATGCGTGCCCTGCTTATCCACGAGAAGAAGACTCCTTCTGCTTCCACTGTCACGGTGGGAGGGGCTGCTCCTCTCTCCAGCGTCAACGCCAGCGACTCTGAGAGCGAGACGAGCGAGTCGGAGGAGGAGTCTCCTCCTCGCCCTCCCGCCGTGGCCACCACGACCTATGGGCTGGAGGATGAAGAGGAGGACGAAGAGTTTGAGGTGGTAGCAGAGGACCCCACTGTCACGGTGGCTGGGCGTCCGCACACGTACAGTCAAGTGAGCCAGCGCCCGGAGCTGGTGGCCCAGATGACGCCGGAGGAGAAGGAGGTTTACATAGCCATGGGGCAGCGCATGTTTGAGGACATGTTTGATTAACAGCTTCCCGCCATGGCATTTGTAAAAAGTGACTTTTAAAGCCAGAGTCTCCCTAATAAAAGAGCAGATGAGGCACATCTTTCCTCCCCTGCGTGCAGGGACGCTGGGGCTTGGGACTGCCAACCTCAGGGGCATCTTGCTCACCCCGGGTGGGGAGCTCGAAGGCTGCGTGTGCCAAACAGGGAGAGGAGGACAAGTCTCAGAAGTGATCATGCTTGCAAGGTAAAAATTGGCTTCAGGGTGCCCTTCATGGGCATTGCTTTAACCTTCTCCCAGGGCCCAGCAGCTGCCACCCCCTGATGTCTTTTGAGTTGATTGTTTTTTTGGTAGATCCCAGTGAAGTCCACATCCCTGCCCTCAGAGGACGCAAGGGCTCCACAGCCTTATGAGAGTGCTCTGCAGTCACATTACAGCTGCCCTGTGTTCAGTGAGGGGAGAGGAAAAGGAAGCAGTTGTCTGCTGGTGGCATACCTCCTGCCGCTGGCCACTGGCCTGGCTATTTCTAAGGAGGGCTGTGGACAGCAACCTTTCTGTTTTTGCTCCCGTTTAGTCCGTACTGGGTCTCGGCACCTGGAGGTGAGATGTAACTCAAAACATGAAGAGTGCCAGCCTGGGCAGGCACACACAGCCAGTCTTTGTCAGCAGAACGAAAGGCCTCTGCAGATCTGAGCTTTTGGAGTGCTCTGACTGACCAGGAGATATCCCCAGTGCTGCTGCCTGTTGCTTCTGCCTAGCCCTGCGTCAGCTCCGGTGTTGCGGACAGCTCATCCTAAGCAGGGCTGCAGGCAGGCAGTGCCAGGGAAAGGGCCCAGGTAGTTTAGCTTTGCAGTCACAGCAGGGCTGGACCATTTTAACAGGAATTATGCCACTCTGAATTCTGCTTTGGCACACTGATTACCACAGGCAAACATTGAGCAGTGCCTACGGAGCAAGTCCGGAGTTTTTAATGGGGGGGGGGGGTGGGGGGGGGGGTGGGGGGGGTGGGAGGGTGTTTCTGTCTCAATTGAAAATGGGTGGGTTCTTTAAAAATTATGTTTTCCTATCCAGCCCTGCAGGAAAGCAAAATGATGGCAGAATTTTGTGTTCCAGAGGACAGGGGCAGTGTTAAGGCACTGTTCCGTTGACATGGGCAGCATGAACTTGCTGCTCGCTGAGACTGTAAATCCCTTTTGTACTGACTCTGCTTCCTGTGTTCTCCTAACCCTGTAATGCCTCCTTTGTGGTTTTACTTTCAGCTTCCTGATGTTTTGAATCCCCTCCTTTTCTTTTCTTTTTTTTTCAAGTGTTTTAAATCTGCTTTTAAGTCATTTTAAAGGGGAATAAATAAAGAGAAACTTCTGCCCTTTGTCGTCTTCCAATTTGTCACCAGCCTGGTGGAGAATGCTGCTTGCTTATCATTTTGATTTACTCGGTTGACATAAAAGAACACAAGCTGAGGCTTTCCCTGGAGGGAAGGACTATTTGAATCACAGAATCAACAAGGTTGGAAAAGACCTCAGAGATCATCCAAGTTCAAACTATCACCCAACACCTCACCCTATCAAGTCTCCTCCTGAACACCTCCAGGGATGGTGACTCCACCACCCCCCTGGGCAGCACATTCCAATGGCCAATTACTCTCTCTGGGAAGAACTTCCTCCTCACCTCCAGCCTAAACTTCCCCTGATGCAGCTTCAGACTGTGCCTCTTGAATCACACAGAATCACCAAGGTTGGAAGAGACCTCAAAGATCATCGAGTCCAACCTGTCACCACAGACCTCATGACTAAACCATGGCACCAAGTGCCACATCCAATCCCCTCTTGAACACCTCCAGGGATGGTGACTCCACCACCTCCCTGGGCAGCCCATTCCAAAGTGCCTCTGTACATCATTTCTCCTCGCCAGAGTGCTTCCTTGAGCATCTCCTGGAATCTCCTGCACCTCCAGGAAGCTGCTACAGCAGTTATTTAATAATTAATGGGGCAAATATGGAGATTAATAAAATATTCACAACTTTTTATTCATATGAAAGTTTGCCCCAAATGTATTAAATAGGTTTGATGTGGGGGTAGAATGTAGATTTACAATGGGACTGTACTGTATTTAGGCAACTATAACAATTTTCACAGAATCAGTAAGGTTGGAAAAGACCTCAAAGATCATCAAGTCCAAGCTGTCACCCAACACCTCATGACTACCTAAACCATGGCACCAAGTGCCACGTCCAATCCCCTCTTGAACACCTCCAGGGATGGTGACTCCACCACCTCCCTGGGCAGCACATTCCAATGGGCAATCACTCTCTCAATGAAGAGCTTTCTCCTCACCTCCAGCCTAAACTTCCCCTGGTGCAGCTTTAGACTGTGTCCTCTTGTTCTGGTGCTGGTTGCTTGCCTGGAAGAAGAGACCAACCCCCTCCTGGCTGCAACCTCCCTTCAGGGAGTTGTAGAGAGTAATAAGGTCTCCTCTGAGCCTCCTCTTCTCCAGGCTAAACAACCCCAGCTCCCTCAGCCTCTCCTCACAGGGCTGTGCTCAAGGCCTCTCCCCAGCCTCGTTGCCCTTCTCTGGACACATTCAAGTGTCTCAATGTCCTTCTTAAACTGAGGGGCCCAGAACTGGACACAGGACTCAAGGTGTGGCCTAACCAGTGCTAGGCATCACTTTGTGTAGATAGATCTCCAAGATCTGCTTATCAAGCTCCTAGACTTCAAGCTACGGAGCCTCTAAGTCAGATTCTGTGATCAGCTAACAGAAAGTAATAAAGTGTTGTACCAGTTTCATCTAGATTTCATCTAGCTGAGTTCAAGACATCAGTTCTGAGGAAGGCTCCAACCATTTCCTCTGGCTGCTGCACCACATGTGGTGCATTAATGCTAACCCAGTAACATTGTGAGCATGGTTGAGTGCTGAAGCCCTCCTTGTTGAATGTTCTAACACCATTCAGACCAGTTTCTGTGTCTGCTTTCAGCCTAAAGAGCATTTTATCTGATGAGTGCATTTGAGGCCAGAGCACTGCAGCTTAGGCCAAAGCACTGCAGCTCAGGCTGGAAGGAAAAACAGATTTCTCAAGCTGCTCACACTCCTCTGACCTTTGCATCATCTCCCAGCTAGGCAAGAGCTGCCTTTGTCCCTGCTCCCATTATTGTTGTACATGGGAAGGTTTAGGTTGGCAAAGACTGGAACAGGCTCCCCAGGGAGGTGGTTGAATCCCCCTCTGTGGAGGTGCTTTAAACTCAGAGATGTGATGCTGAGGGATATGGGTTTGCACCAGCATTGACAGTGGTTGGACTTGATGATCTTAAAGGTCTTTTCCAACTGAAATGATTCTGTGATTCATTGTGGGTCAGGGAAACTGCACTGGAGTGATGTCCTCCCTGGCCCAGCATTGAAGCTTTATATGGAAGGGCAGAGCTCCATTGATGCTTGGAAAACAGGAATGTTTTAATCCTTCCTACTAAACTCCCCCAAACTGGCTCGCTCCATCCAGCTCTTCTTTTCTTGTGCTTTCCTGCTGCCTTCAAACAGACTCAGATTAAACAGCCTATTGCTCTGTGAGAGATGAGGAATTTGAAGATCCCCTGGAGGAAGGGCAGAAAAACAGCATCACATCCTCCCTGAGACATCTCTGCCTCAGGGATGCCTGCAGTGCCAAGGCATGCTGCAGGGAAGCTTGACAGGGCCTGGCAGGGGAAGCAGCTGGCTGTGCTTGGGTCTCTGCCTCCTGCCGTGCCCCCATGGGATGAGAGAGAGAAGGTTGTCTCAGGAATCAGATGGAAGACAAAGTCTACACAGAAATGGAAAGTTTATGAGGAGGTGAAAGGAAGGATTGGCAGCAGGGCATGTCAGTGGGATGTCCAGTATGCTCTCCTGGGTGAGTTGAGGAAGAGAAGCAGCAGCAGCAGCCCTGTTCCTCCGCTCTGGTATGGAATCATAAAATCCTAGAATAGTTTTAGTTGGAAAAGACCTTTAAGAGCATCAAGTGCAGCCACTATCTAACTACCAAGTCTGGTGCTGAATCATGTCCCTCAACACCACATCTCTGCAGCTTTGAAGTGTCTCCAAGGTTGGGGACTCAACCACCTTCCTGGAGAGCTTGGTGCAGGATTTGAGAGCCCTTTCCATGAAGAACTTTCTTCTAATACCCAGCCTAACCCTCCCCTGGGGCAGCTGGTGCACTTGTTACTGGGGAGAAGAGACCAATACCCACCTTGCTCCCATCTCCTTGCAGAGAGTTGTAGAGCAAGAAGGTCTCCTCCTTTTCTCCAGACTACACATAGTATCATAGTATCAGTCAGGGTTGGAAGGGACAGCACCTCCAGATCCCTCTTGGAATAGGGGCTCCAGAACTGGAGGCAGTACTCCAGGTGGGGGTCTCAGCAGAGCTGAGCAGAGGGGGAGAATCACCTCCCTTGCCCTGCTGGCCACACTTCTCTTGATGCAGCCCAGGATCTGATTTGCTTTCTGGGCTGCACACTGAGAGCTCCTGGTGAGCTTTTTGTCCACCAGCACCCCCAAGTCTCTCTCCTGAGGGCTGCTTTCCAGCCAGTCCCTGCCCAGCATGGATTTGTGCCTGGGATTGCCTCCACTCATCTGCAGGACCCTGCCCTTGGTCTTGTTGAAGCTCATGAGGTTGGCTTGTGCCCACCTCTCCAGCCTGTCCAGGTCCCTCTGGATGGCCTCCCTTCCCTCCAGCTGTCTGCTGCACCACACAGCTTGGTGTCATCAGCAAACTTGCTGAGGGTGCACTCAATGCCACTGTCCATGGCACCCACAAAGATGTTGAACAAGACAGCTCCCCCCAGTTCCTTCACCTGCTCCTCACAAGACCTGTTCTTCAGACCCTTCACTAGTAGCAGCATGAACAACTGAGGCTGTGGGTTCCATCCCTTCAGGGAGGGAGGTGTCATATGGTGGTGGAAAAAAATTGCTGTGGTCTGTTCTAGGAGTGGTATTGCCCTATCCTGCTGGAAGCCCTGAGCAAGGTAACCATGTCCCTGCCTTGTTCACAGGAGGATTTAGAGTATTGATCGAAGCATGGCCAGCCAAGGATCCCAATGCATCAGGATGCGCTCCAGTTTAAAGCTGGGCTGACTGTGAGTCAACAGAGCTCCTGCTCCATGAGCACAGGAGTTGGGGCTGAAGAGCAGCTTCTATCTGCTGAGCTGCTTCCAGACTAATGATCAATATTTATGAAGCCCAAGGAGATCATCACTCACACAGCTTTGACAGGAGGCGTAGCCAGATGCGTGAAGCTGTTTAAGTTGTGATTGCACCAAGAGTCATGGAGAGGCCACTGCCTAAATAGAATGGCAGCTCAAAGCATGGGGAGCAGTGTCTGACTGCTGGTGCTCCTGGAAAGCTGCCCACCTGCCTGCCTGCCTGCTCCCTCCCAGCAGAGAGCTATTTTTTCTCTCTTTCAGTTTCATCCATGGACATCTGGGATGTTTTTGTCCTGTTTGGGATACCAAACGGAGCTGCCAGAAGGTGGTCTCTTATTTACCAGCATTAATTTCTTGGGGAGAGAGAATGAAGCTAACTCATATTTAAACAAAACACCCAGATTTTGGAAGTGCCTGCTTAAAGTGCCTGTTAAAACAACATCGTGAGGACACTGGGTGTGTGTGCAGCCACTCTGAGAGCAGCAGACAGAGAGGGCTCTGCACAGGATGCTTTAAATGTAATAGGTATTTCTGCTTAAAATACATGTCTGACCTAAATATAATTGAATTTCCATCCCTTTGAACAGTCTGATGCTAATGAAGCAGCCAGGGATGGCAGAGAGGAGGCTGAGCCAGCCGCATCGGAAGCGACTCGGTTCCACCGCAGTGCGTTAGAGACCCTGCCTGAGCTTCACCCCCAGCTGCAGGCAGCCAAGAATGCACAAATCCCACCCAGAGCCGGCCACAGCAGCAGGAGGAAACCTTGGGCTGCTCAGCTGGAGGAACAGGCAGGGATCCAGACTTGAAAAGTGAGGGCTGATCAAGTATTGTAGCGGGAGCATTGATGTCTGTGCACAAAAACAAGGTGCATCTGGCGAGGAGGAAAAACCACCCAGAGGTGGTTACAGCCCTGAGATGCTGCTTCTGCTTCTCCTTTCACCTGGAATCTGTATTGCAGCCTCTGCCATCCTGTTACTTGCTGGAAGAAGGAGGGTGAGCAGTGACCATTTTGCAGTGAGCTACAATTGTGCATAGAGCTGAGAAGCCTGGCTCAGTTCCACCTGGTAAAGGGATCCTCCTAGGCTTTATTTTTTATATGCTTCTGACAAAGCAAATCTGCCTGACCTAAGCCAAACTGGCCAAGCACTGTTAGCAGAGTCCATGTTTTCCCTGGGTCACATTATGGGGGCCAGACAGCCATTTGACTGTGCCAAACACCATCTCATAGAGTCATCGAGTGATAGGGGTTGGGAGGGACCTCTGGAGAATATCAAGTGCAACCCCCCTGCCAAAGCAGGATCACCTGGGGTAGGGCACACAGGAATGCAGCCAGATGGCTTTTGAAACTCTGTAGAGAAGAAGACTGAACAACCTCCCTGGGCAGCCTGTTTCAGTGCTCCATTGCTCTCTACAACTACCTGAAGGGAGGTCATAGACAGGAGGATGTTGGTCTCTTCTCCCAGGCAACCAGCACCAGAACAAGAGGACACAGTCTCAAGCTGTGCCAGGGGACGTTTAGGCTCGAGGTGAGGAGAAAGTTCTTCCCAGAGAGAGTTGTTAGCCATTGGAATGTGCTGCCCAGGGAGGTGGTGGAGTCACCATCCCTTGAGGTGTTCAGGAGGAGACTTGATAGGGTGCTTGGTGCCATGGGTTAGTTGATTAGGTGGTGTTGGATAATAGGTTGGACTCAATGATCTTGAAGGTCTCTTCCAATCTGGTCTATTCTATTCTATTCTATTCTATTCTATTCTATTCTATTCTATTCTATTCACCTTGACAGGAAAGAAGTTTTTCCTTATGTTGAGGTGAACCATTCAGTGGTTGCTACCAGCTCACCTGGATATGCTTGAGTTGCAGGGTCTGAGACAGCCCTGTCTGTATAGGAGAACAGTAGTTTGGGCCATTTGGGTCAGATCATCCATGTCTGCTGTTTGCAAAGCTGCTGGTTAGTCTTCTTCCAGTCAGTGCTGATGGGCTGTCAGAAACTCACAGTCGCTCTGCCATCACACATAGGTG